>NW_022160635.1:0-239970 GCF_008728515.1 Papio anubis | reverse complement strand
GGGGGAGGAGGAGGAGGAGGAGGGGGAGGAGGAGGAGGAGGAGGGGGAGGAGATGATTTTGGTTAATTTCTGTCCAAGGTCAGTATGTTTTCAGTCTAGTAAAGATGATAAGTTTATATTGGAAAATAAGGTCACTTCTACTCTGGTATGAAGGAGTCACGTCCAGTCCATTCCACTGTGTGGATTGATAAGCAGAGATGATCCAGCCGGAAGACCAAAAGAATGAATTCCACGGTCATTTCTTTCTCATAGAGGACAGCTTCAGGTTCCCTCTGCAGAAGAGAAAGAAGGGGCCTTGGCCAACAGGTTGTTAAGAAATTTTAGCACCACAAACAGACTCAGAATCAAAGGAAACATTCCAAGAGTTGAAAAAGACAATTCATTCAACTAAATAAATGGAATGGTTCCAAGACTGGAAAAATACCAGTGGGGCAGAAACAAAAGCTATAAATATTCCTCCTGGAAAGAGAATACTCAAGACTGTCATAGACATAGCAGGAAAAATGTTGGAAAACCAGAAAATTGGACATGTTGCAGCTGCTTTTCAAGGGACAGTCTTGGCCACTGGAAATAGGGGAGGATGAGAGTAAGAGATGAGGGGAAAGGGTCAGGAGTTACAGCCATAGGAGAGGAGCAATGCTTTCCTCTCATAACCGAGGCTGACATCAGGAAAGGTGGCCTCACCGCTGTTATGATGTCATGAGTGGGGAACACAGAAATGACACGGAATTTGCAATCCTTTCCTTCAATGCCCAAAATGCCCAGGATAGTTGGCCCACCAGAAAAGTCTCTCTGGAATCTCAAGAGTCTGCACAGTAAACAGTGCTGATGCAGCTTCCCTTTCCTGTTCACAAAAAGCCTAAAAGTGGTTGGACATGGTGGCTCACACCTGTAATCTCCACACTTTGGGAGGCAGAGATGGGCAAATTGTTTGAGCCTAGGAGTTCAAGACTACCCTGGGCATCATAGTGAAACCCTGTCTCTATAAAACACCAAAGAATAAGTCAGCCAGGTGTGGTGGTGCGTGTCTGTAGTCCCAGCTACTCTGGAGTCTGAGAGGTGGTAGGATTGCTTGAGGCCAGGAGGTCAAGGCTACAGTGAGCCATGATCATGGTACTGTACTCTAGCCTGGGCAATAGAGCAAGACCCTGTCTCAGAAAAAAAAAAAAGCCTGAAAGCACAAAACTGTGGTCCCAGTTCTTTGTATGCTTCTACATGGAGAAGCTGGAGGCCCAGTAATACTGTATTGGTCAAGTATTACCCCTTGGCCAGGAGCAGTGGCTCGCTCATGTAATCCTCAGACTTCTAGAGGCCGAGACAGGTGGATCACCTGAAGTCAACAGTTCAAGACCAGCCTGGCCAACATGGTGAAACCTCGTCTCTATTAAAAATACAAAAATTAGCCAGGTGTGGTGGCGGGCACCTGTAATCCCAGCTACTCAGGAGGTTGAGGCAGGAGAACCGCTTGAACCCAGGAGGCGGAGGTTGCAGTGAGCTGAGGTCTCGCCATTGCACTCCAGCCAGGGCAACAAGAGCAAAAACTCTACCTCAAAAACAACAACGATAACAAAAAACAAATATTACCTCTTTCGACACAGTACATTAGGGCAGCTCAGACTACCACATTGAGGCTTAAGTGAATTCAGGTCTCATAAAGAAGAGATTTATAAAAATCCATGGCATTTGTTACCAAAGCAATGTGAAATATGTGTGCATGAATGCAGAGCAAGACATTTGTCAACAGACTTTAATAGAAAACAGTAAGGAGGGCGAGATGAAGGGATACCTCATCCAGATGCTGATAAGATTAGAGTTTGTCATTCACACCAATTTCCTTTCACAAATTAGTTTCCAGAGTCTGATATTTTAAAATAAAACCAGGTCTCTGAAACCCATTTTATGTCGATAGTCTTAACAGCTAACTTGAATCATTTTCCAATCTGGAAATGAAAATCTAAAAGGCTTATAGATGTTCTGCACGGTCTGCCTGGAAATGTCATTCTACATTTCTCCTCCCTGACAAAGTACTTAAGAAGTCCCTCCATGTGAGCCAAACAGCTACTTTTCACCCCACATTTTCAGAATTTGTCTCCACACACAGGAAAATTCATTCAGAAACACAAGTAACTCCGGGACTCAAAAAAAAAAAAAATTCTTGGCTACATTGGGGCAGTAGAGAAGTTATTTCCAATTTGCCTGAAGAATAAACTAAACGAATAAAACAAGAGAAGCTCTGAAATAGCCAAGTGGGGAAAGGGACCTTGGGAAGTGAAAATGCAGGTATCCTTGATGACAGCAATTTCACAATTACACAGAGAGGTGTATACATAGAGACATCAAGAGCATGGGCTCTGAAACAGACCTTTATTAGCAAGGGGCAAATTACTTAATCCTTCTGGGTCTCCATTTTCTCATTGATACTTAGATAAATGTAGCTCAAAGAATTTTTACGGGGATAAAATGTATGTAAAATATTTACCATAGGACTTGGTGCCAGCAAAATAAATATTAAATATTTGATTTATTATCATTATTATTCCTGTTGATATTGTTAGATGAGACTCCCCCCAAAAATGTGCTTAAGGTAATTTGTAACCATGACAAGGCCTTGTGTCTTCAGCAAACATGTTTATTCCATGGTTGCAATTCTGATTCTGGTCCTCTGTGTAGTGTATCTAACAAGAAAAATTTCCATATACCCCAAAACTCAATCTAAACTTTGGCAAGAGGTTATACCAACTTATTCATACCAACTTGGCACTTTAACAAATAACAATTTAGATTGCACTATATGTTTGTCACCATGGAAACATGCCAGGGTAACAAAAATCAATAAATGTGGATCCATCATCCAAGATTTACTGTCTAGGCAGTGTTACAAGGCAAGATATGCCCAGTACCAAAGGATCAAAAGAGAATTTTAGTGTAGCTGAAGTCAGTCTCCAGGTGGACTGCACTGACCCCAAAGGACTAGTGAATTGGAATGGGTAAAGTGTGGGACAAGTACAGCCCCACAAGGCACATGGGGGAAGGGGCAGTCATGTGAAAATTAGCATGTATGATGGCAGGTTAGCTTTAGTTTTTAAAAGATTAAATCTTTCAAACATACAACATTTAAAAAAAATGAACATATATGAATTCACTAAATCAATATAAACCTGATTAATATGACTCACAACTTTTGGTTACAAGAATTAAAACAGTGGAAGGCCCCTTTTTTCCACTCCCTGGTGACATCTATCCTTCCCCTTCCCATGAGGCAACCACTATCCTGAATTGATCAGTATTTTTTCTTTATTTATATTTTTACTCTTTATGAATGTATACATAAAAATATGTGTGTTTTAAATATATTTATACATTATCATCAAATACATATCTCTGATGGTTAATATAGAACGTCAACTTGGTTGGATTGAAGGACGCAAAGTATTGTGCCTAGGTATGTTTGTGAGGGTGTTGCCAAAGGATATTAATATTTGAGTCAGTGCACTGGGACAGGCAGTCCCACCCTTGATCTGGGTGGGTACCATCTAATCAGCTGCCAGCACTGCTAGAATAAAGCAAGCAGAAGAATGGGGAGGAGCTGACTTGCTGAGTCTTCCGAACTTCATCATTCTCCAGTGCTGGGTGCTCCCTGCCCTCAAACATCAGACTCCAAGTTCTTCAGCTTTTGGACTCTTGGACTTACACCAGTGGTTTGCCAGGTGCTCTCAGGCCTTAGACCACAGACTGAAGGCTGCACTGTTGGCTTTCCTACTTCTGAGGTTTTGGGAGTCAAGCTGGCTTTTCTGCTCCTCAGATTACAGATTGCCTTTTGTGGGACTTTATCTTGTGATTGTGTGACTCAATACTCCTTAATAAACTCCCCTTCACATATATGTCTATCCTATTATTTCTGTCCCTGTAGAGGACTCGACTAATACAGTATCACTCTTCAACTTGCTTAATTATATATTTAAAAAATATATTTATTGACACATGTAAATTTGTTTTCGTATTACCTGCTGAATATTATTAATAGCCTTATTGAGATATAATTTGAATACTGTAACATTTACCAGTTTAAAGTAGAGAATTCAGTGGTATTTTTCAGTCACAGAAATTGTGCCATCAGCACAACTATCTAATTTTATAACATTTTCTTCACCTCAAAAAGAAACCATATGCCAATTAGCAGTCATTTACCATTTCCCCTTCTCTGTCCCAGGCACCTACTAATTTACTGTTTGTCTATGAATTTTCCTATTCTGAAAGTTCTTGTAAATAGAGTCAAATAATCTGTGACTTTTGTGTCTCACTTCTTGCACTTACTATGATGCCTGCAGTGTTCATCAATGGTATAGCATACATCATGACTTCTTTTTGTGGCCATATAATATTCCTTTATGTGGATATACTACATTTTGTTTATTCATTTGTTACTGGACGTTTGGGTTGTTTCCACTTCTTGGCTACTATGAATAATGCTACAATGAATATTCAACAAAAGTTTTGTTTAAACTTATGTTTTGATTCATGAATATGGAATGTCTTTTCTATTATTTAGATTTTCCTTAATTCCTTTAAATAATGTTTTACAGTTTTCATTGTACAAGTATATATGTCTTGTCCTACTTTTGTTAAACTGATTACTAGCAATTTCATTCATTTCACTGCTGTAGTAAATAGAAACCATTTTCCATTTTATTTTCAGGCTGCTTGTTGCTAATATATTAAACTATAATTGGTTCATTTATATTGATCTCGTATCTTGTCATCTTGCTTAACTCATTTAGTAACATTGTGTCTATTGAGATGATCATGTAGATTTTGTCATTTATTCTACTAATATGGTATGCTACGTTTATTGATTTCAGATGTTAAACAAACTTGCATTCTTGAGAGAAATCCTAGTTATTTCTATTGATAAATTTATACCTATAGATATAAATTTCTATATTTTTATGTTACTATCCTTTTTTATAAATTTCTGTCCTTTTTATATGTTACTGATACATTTAAATGTATCTGTAGAAATACAGGAATTTATATAAATTTATATTTAGATATATAGAAATATAGAATATAAATTTCTACTGATACATTTTTACATATCAGTAACATATAAAAAGGATTAAAGATATAACACTTTTTACATGTTACTGGTAAAATTTGTGTTGAGGAAATTGTGTCAATATTTATAAGAGATATTAGTGTGCAGTTTTTGTTTCTTGTGATGTCTTTGCCTGGTTTTGATATCAGGTACATAATGATCTCATAAAATGAGTTGTGAAGTATTCTTTCGTCTTTTGATTTTTGGAAGGGTTTGTGAACAATTTATGCTAATTCTTTAAACATTTGATGGAATTTACCAGAGGTCATTTGGGTCAATGCTTTTGTATTTGGGAAGTTTTTTGATTTCCAATTTAATCTCCTTTCTTGTTGTGGGTCTTCTAAGATGTTCTTTTTTTTTTTTTTTTTTTTTTGAGGCTGCTTCAGTAGTTTGTGTCTTTCTAAGAATTTGTCCATTTCCTATAGGCTACTAATTTGTTGGCATATAATTGTTCATAGTATGCCATTCAAATTCTTCTTATTTTTATGATTTCAGTATTGATGTCACCTCTTTTATTCCTGATGTTAGACATTTGAGACTTCTCTTTTTCTTAGCCAGTGTCTATTTTGCATATTTCCACTCTAATCTTTATTATTTCCTTCCTTCTTCTTAATTTGGCTTTCGTTTCCTTCTTTTGGTCTTTGTAATTTTTTTTTTTTTTGAGATGGTTCCCAGGCTGGAGTGCAATGGCATGATCTTCTCTCACTTCAACCTCAGCCTCCTGGGTTCAACTGATTCTCCTACTTCAGCCTCCTGAGTATCTGGGATTACAGGCATGCACCACCACGCCCAGCTAATTTTTTGTGTTTTTAGTAGAGACAGGGTTTCACCGTGTTAGCCAGGATGGTCTCGAACGCCTGACCTCAGGTGATCCGTCTATCTCGCACTCCCAAAGTGCTGAGATTACAGGCGTGAGCCCCCAAGCCCGGCCTTTTGATCTTTTTTTTTTTTAAGGTGTAAGGATAGATCATTAATTTCAAACTTTTTTTTCTTAATACAGGCATTTAGATCTACAAACTTTTCTCTAAGTACTGCTTTAGCAGAATCCCATACATTTTGATTTGTTGAGCTTCCCTTCTGTTTCTTCTCAAAAGATTGTTGAATTTTTCCTGAGGTTTATTTTTTGACTCATTCTGAAGTATGTTGTACAACATATATGTATTCATACATTTTCTAAATTTTCCTGTTATTTAATTTTAATTTTATTCCATTGTGTTTGGATAGCACACCTTGTATGACATGAATCTTTTTAAGCGCAATGAAGCTTGTTTTGTAACCCTGCATATGTTTGATCCTGAAGAATGTATCATCTGTGATTGTTGTTTGTCATATACTGTAGAAATCTGCTAGATCTGCTTAGTTTACAATGTTACTCAACTTTTCCACTCCGCTGTTGATCTGCCTAGTTGTTCTAGCCATTCTTGAAAGTGGGATATTGACATCTCTGACTATTATTGTTGAATTTTGTATCTCTCTTTTAATATCTGTCAGTTTTTGTTTCATGTATTTCGGTGACTTGTTATTGGAGATTTATGTGTGTGTGTGTGTGTGTGTGTGCATGTGTGTGTGTTTAAAATTGTTATGTCTTCCTATTGTGTTGACCTTTTATTATTATAAAATAAAAAAGGTTTCTATTCATCTGTAGTAATATATTTTGATTTAAAATCTATTTTGTCTACATATATTATTGATAAGGTAAGCTATATACTTGCCATTTTCCTATTTATTTTCTTCATATTTTATTTCTTTTTTCTTTTTCTGTTTCTCCATTACTACCTGTTTTTGTGTTAGATATTTTAGTGTATTACCATTCCACTATATTTTTATATTTATTTCTTAGTGCTTTTTCTGAAGATTACAACTAATACCTTTAAAACAATTTGGTTAAAACAAACTATATTTCAAAATTATACAAAACTTTTACTTTGATATAGCTTCAATCCCTCTCCCCTTCTTTGTGCTATTGTTTCATACATATTATATCTTTATAATCACATCAATGTTATTTTATAATTATTGCTTTATTCAAATTTATTTTAAATCCGATAGAAAAAGAAATGTATTTGTACCTTTAAAAAAATACATTTACTTATGTAGTTACTTTACCATTGATCTTTATTTCTTGATGTGGATTGGAGTTTCTGTCTGATACCTTCCTTCAGTCTGAAAGACGCCTTATTTCTGTGGGACAGCTCTGCTTGCAATCAATTCTCTTAGATTTTGTCAAACTGTTACTGTCTTCAATCTTGAGAAATAGTTTTTCTTTATATAGAATTTTTGGTCAGTATATTTTTCTTTCAGCATTTTGACTATGTAATCACACTACCTTCTGGACTTTATGATTTCTGATGAGAAGTAGGCTATTAGTCCCATTGAAGAGACTGAAGAGCAGTTTCACATTATGAATCATTTTTGTCTTGCTGTTTTGCAGGTTTTCTCTTTATATTATGTGTTTGGCAGTTTGGCAATGACTTGTGATATGTCTACTGTGACTATTTTTGAACTTATCCTACTTGGAGTTTGTTGAGTCTCTTGCACATTCAGAGCATATAGATATAGATATAGATTATATATATATATAAAATATGAATACACACATATGCTGGAAACTTTCCACATTTCATAAATGCATATGAAAGATTCTGGACATTATTTCTTCATTCTTTCTCTTCATTTTTCTTTCTTTTCTCCTTCTGGGACTCCCATTAAGTGTATGCTTGATGATGTTCCATAGGTTTCCATTCATTCTCCATTTTTTATTTCTTTCTGTTCCTCAGAGTGGAAAATCTCAATTAAACTATCTCCAAGTTCTCTTTTTTTTTTTTTTCTGCTCCTGGTCAAATTTGCTGTTGAGCTCTCTAAATTTTTGTTTCAGTAATTATATTCTTCAAATAAATAACTTCTATTACATCTTATTTTATAATTTCTATCGCTTCCATGATATTCTTTATTTGATAAGATATTGAACCCATACTTTTCTTTTGTTCTCTAGCATGCTTTATTTTAGTTATTTGAATATATTTATATTACATAAATTAATCTTTTGTCTACTAAGCCCAGCATCTAGGTTACCTCAGGGACAGATTTGTGTGAATTTTTTTCTTGTATATGGGTTGCATATTCCATTTATTTATTTATTTATTTATTTATTTATTTAGAGACAGAGTCTCACTCTGTCGCCCAGGCTGGAGTGCAGTGGCATGATCTCAGCTCACTGCAACCTCTGCCTCCAGGGTTCAAGTGATTATTGTGCCTTAGCCTCCTGAGTAGCTGGAATTACAGGCGCTTGTCACCATGCCTGGCTAATTTTTGCATTTTTAGTAGAGACGGGGTTTCACCATGTTGGCCAGGCTGGTCTCAAACTCCTGACCTCAAGTGATCTGCCCACCTCAACCTCCCAAAATTCTGGGATTACAGGAGTGAGCCACTGTTACCAGCTCCTATTTTTGAATGTCTTATAGTATAAATTTTGTTAAAAATTTGGACATTTAAAAATATATTGTAAATCAGATATCTCCTTCCCCCTGGAATGTTTATTTTTATTTATTTGTTGTTTTTGTTGTTGTTGCTTTTGTTTCTGTCGTTGTTGCTGTGTTTAGTGTCTATATTGTTTGATGGATGTGACAACTGAAGTCTTTGCTCAGCTTAGTGGGCAGCTAATAATTGGGCAGAGATTTCCTTATATTTCTTTGGCCAATAAATCTAATAGTCTTTTCCTAAAGGCTCTGTGTGTGTTGGGACGTGTCTTCAAAGCTTCAGCAAGCAGTTTCTAGCTCTGCTTTAGCATTCACTTCCTGCTTCTGCAAATCTTCCAGGTCAACAAGAAGTGAGAGATAAAGGAAATTTTGTGTTGTTTCTGGGCGCGTACACAGTCCTTTACATACACATATATTTCCAGATTCCCTGGAATCTGATATTCTCAGGAATGCCTAATATTCCCAGGAATAGTAGAGCTTTCCAACACCCGCTATGGACATCTCATTCCCTACCTTTTCCTTTAAGTTTTTTGGTTAGCCTCTTGTTGGTCCCCACTGTTATGGTCATTGAGTATCTGCAATGTTAAATTTATACTGAAAGTTTTCAATAAAGACATTAGGAATACAGCTATTTTCACAGGGCAAATAAAGACATGCCCTGAGAATGGAGACTTTCAGGGAGATGTTTTTCTGACCAAGAAGTGACCATCCTCTGGGGATCTGGCTTCAGGTTCTGTCCTGTCCGTTTCAGTGGCTGACATGCTGCTGTTTTTCACAGCTATTGAAGTTTTGAGGTCGTTGGTTTTTAAGGCTACCACAGAACTGAAGAAGTCGTGGCGTGGGCAGGAATAGGATAAGTTAAATCACCAAAAAACTCACTGTTCTTATGGAGATCCAGTTGTTTTTCTCGGATAAACACTTTTTGGATTAATGGCAGCTTTTAGTTTGTTTACAGAAATGACAAAGATGATATTGGCATTTTGGGGTCAATATGCTAGTTGCTTTTATACAGGAGTGGATTTTTACAAGTCTTCACTCTGGTATCCTAGAAGTGTTTTAATTATTGAATATTTTATTATTTTAATACTACAAAATATTTCCCATTTACTATTAAAGGATACTTGTATGATTTCCACTTTTTCTGTTATTGCAAACATGCTGAGCTATTAATTCTTGTCAGACCAAATTCTGTCATTCCTTGACCATATCTTGCACGTCTCTGTTCTTGGCATACTGATGCCTCAGCCAGTAATGCCTTCCTTCTTTTATAACCCGGTGTGAGCCTCAATCTCTGATCAAAGAACTACCCTAATTGTTGCTTCCTTTCTGAGATCTTCTTAAGTCCTTTCACCCACTTAGTTGTGTTCTCTCAGACACTTGACTTTGATTTCTAGTGTAGGGTTTATCCCACAGTATTGAAATAACTTGTACACTTGCTGACATTCCATCTAGATGCTCAGGTCCTAGGGAACAGGTATTTTTTGGGTCATTTTTTATCCTGAGTTCTTCAGATTATTAACTTTCCTGTGCTGTATCATCTTTTCATGGCTTCCCAGAATAGCATTCTTGTCTTTTAATCTTTGTTTGATAAGTGTACTATGGGCATTATATCTTAAAGCCAGTCCATGGTGCAAGTCTGATTTCAACTGGCCAATAAATCTCAGTACACCAGGACCACTCTATATAATTCCCCAACACTCCCTTAGTCTAATCATAGCCTACATCTATTTGGCTGTGACCTCCTCTTAGTTGCTGATCTCTGGATTTTACCCCCTCTCACACCTCCCTTTGAACGTTACTTGAAAAGTTTGCTTTCCTATACCATGATCTGATCTCTATATTCAGTGCCCAATCCCAGTCTTGCTCTCTCTGTCCTCCTCCCCCAGCTCTCAGCACTGGCTTGTCTCAGGAGGTTGGGACACCATGTAGTGTACCATCAATTCAGTGTCATACTGGGGGGAGGAAGATGTTGACAAATCATAGGCACAGAATTGCAGGCCCTGGAGAAGTACATCAGATCTTACCATACACTGTATCAGATTTTTCCAAGCTCTGGGCCAGGGATGAAGAATCAAAGGATCCCCAGGTAACAGACCAGTGACAATTTTAGAAATGCAGAGTGGTGGAGGTGTCAGAGAGAGAGTTGAGATGCCCTAGAAAATTCGTCTAAAATAGGACATAGAAAAATAAGAAAAGAATTCAGTCCTGAGATAAGGCATGGCAGGAACAAGTATACAGGCAAGTGTCTGATGGGCTGTAACTCCAGCCTGTGCACAATGCCATCTACGTCCCGGAGGCCAGAGGCAGGACTCCCCACCAGACTTTAGTGTCCTGTAGGAGAAAAAGTCCCAATCACAAGGGGCTTGGTAGTTCTTTCATAGGTTTATTCAGGGGTTACTGCCATTTGCTAACAATGAAGAATTACTGAGATCTTCTGCTATCAGACATAAAACAATGGTTACAATTTCAAAACCCTCAGGAGTTTTAAGGACTACTCATATCCTGACTATTTGATTTCTCCCTAGTCCCAAAATAGCCAGCAGGTAACTATGTGTACTGTACTGTACAACTTTCATGTATTCATTTATCAGTCTTTTATATAAAAATGCAGTTTGTCATGAAGGATGTAGGAGAGGAGGACATAGTCTGTTGATTTGCTGTAGAGAGAAGTAAAAAAGACTTCAAGTATTCTCTGTATTGTCCTTTGGCAGTTTTAAATGCTTCATTGCATCCATTCACAACAGAGAAGACTGAATCTATCTAACAAAAAGGTACCTGTCCCTTGATTGCTGAGCTTGTGATGGCCTATTAGATTTCCTGATGTGGAATTGGTTTAAAATGCAGAAAATAGTGTCTGTTTTCTGATTGAAGTTCACTGTGGTTTGGACTTAACGTTCTTTTTTTTTCTTTGTTTTTGACATGATAATTACTACATCAGGCAAGTCAGTCAGTCCTCCTATGTCTGAGGGGCAGGTCAGAGCACCGAGGCTAAACATACGTATTTTGAAAGAAAGAACAGACAGACATGTATAATAAAGATGGTTCCTATAAGAATTTTATCTGGGAGTGAATGAGAAAATACAAGATGCATGAAGTGATCAATGCTATTGTTCATCATAATTTGTGTTCCTTTTGTCTATTTTCCTCCTGAAATAGAAAGTGAGATGGTAAAATAGTTAAAGGTCTTATTTTAAACTAGCCTAAGAAGAAATGTGCCTTTTCCTATGATTGACTCAATTTTAAAAAATAATACTTCGAAGGGGTAAAAAGTATTCTCTCTGAGTAAGCAGGTTTAAGTTAATCTAAGGTCAAGTTTATGAGGCTCTGGATCAATTACTGCAAAATCAATTGTTTTTTTGTTTTGTTTTGTTTTGTTTTTTTTGAGACAGAGTCTCGCTCTGTCGCCCAGGCTGGAGTGCAGTGGCCGGATCTCAGCTCACTGCAAGCTCCGCCTCCCGGGTTCACGCCATTCTCCTGCCTCAGCCTCCCGAGTAGCTGGGACTACAGGCGCCCACCACCACTCCCGGCTAGTTTTTTTTTATTTTATTTTTTAGTAGAGACGGGGTTTCACCGGGTTAGCCAGAATGGTCTCGATCTCCTGACCTCGTGATCCGCCCGTCTCGGGTCTCGGCCTCCCAAAGTGCTGGGATTACAAGCTTGAGCCACCGCACCCGGCCAATCAATTGTATTTTAATCATTGAACAGATTTGGTTATCTTGATAAGTAAAAGCTCTATAATTTTCTGAAATCTTGTACTTGGTTGTAGGATTATTGGTAAATAGATCAATTCAACCTATAGACCCAAAACAATAATTTCATCTTAAAAATATTTGAATTGTTCTGACAATTCTGTAGGATGATAAAGTAAAGCTCTGTTTATTCACTAAATGAACCATGTCATCTAGGGAGTAGAATTTGCCCCATTAGGTCCCATGACTTTTTTGGGTGTCTGTGTGTACATAGTAGGTATATATATTTATGTGTTACATGAGATATTTTGATACAGACATGCAATGCAAAATCATCACATCAGGGTAAATGGGCATTTATCCTCTGTGTTACAAACAATCCAATTATACTCTTAGTTTAAAATGTACAATTAAAGTATTTTTGGGTCAGGCACGGTGGCTCACGCCTGCAATCCCAGCACTTTGGGAGGTCTAGGTGGGCAGAGACTGTCTGTACTAAAAACACAAAAATTAGCTGAGCATGATGGCAGGCGCCTGTAATCCCAGCTACTCCAGAGGCTGAGGTAGGAGAATCGTTTGAACCCACGAGGTGGAGATTGCAGTGAACCAACATTGCGCCATTGCACTCCAGCCTGGGCGAAAGGGTGTTACTCCATCTAAAAAAAAAAAAGAAAGAAAGAAAAGTATTTTTGATTGTAGTCACCTTGTGTACTAGCAAATACTAAGTCTTATTTATTCTTTCTAACTATTATTTTTGTGCTGCTTAACCATTCCCACTTATCTCCACCCCACCAAATCCCCACCCTCCAGCTACCCTTCCCAGCCTCTGGTAACTGTCCTTCTACTCTCTATTTCCATGAGTTCAATTGTTTTAATTTTTAGCTCCCACAAATAAGTGAAAGCATGTGACATTTGTCTTTCTGTGCCTGGCTTATTTCCCTTAACATAATGACCTCCAGTTCTAACTGCGCTGTTGCAAGTGATGAGATCTCATTCTTTTTTATGGCTGGAAAGCACTTCATTATGTATATGTACCACATTTTGTTTATCTTTTCATCTGTTGATGGAAACTTAGGTTGCTTCCAAATCTTGGCTATTGTGAATAGTACTACAGCAAACATGGGAATGCAGATATCTCTTCAGTATACCGATTTCCTTTCTTTTGGGTATATACTTGGAATAAGATTGTTGGATCATATGGTAGCTCTTTTTATAGTTTTTTGAGAAATCTCCAAATTGTTCTCCTTTGTGATTGTATTAATTTACATTCCTGTTAATGGTGTATGAAGGTTTCCTTTTCTCCATATCCTTGTCAGCTTTTGTTATTGCCTGTCTTTTGGATAAAAACCATTTTAACTGAGGTGAGATGATAGCTCCTTGTGGTTTTGATTTGCATTTCTCTGATGATCAATGATGTTGGGAACTTTTTCACATACCTGTTGCCATTTGTACGTCTTCTTTTGAGAAATGTCTATTCAGATATTTCACCCATTTTTAAATCAGATTATTAGATTTTTTCCTATACAGTTGTTTGATTTTCTTATGTATTCTGGTTATTAATCCCTTGTTAGATGGGTCGTTTGCAAATATTTGCTCCCATTCTGTGGTTTGTCTCTTCACTTTGTTGATTGTTTCCTTTGCTGTGCAGACGTCGTTTAACTTGATGTGTTTCTATTTGTCCATTTTTCTTTGATTGCCTATGCTTATGTGGTACTATGCAAGAAATTTTCACCCAGTACAATTCCATGGAGAGTTTCCCCAAGGTTTTCTTTTATGAGTTTCATAGTTTGAGGTCTTAGACTTAAATCTAATCCATTTTATTTTATTTTATTTTTGTATATAGTGAAATAGAAGTCTGTCTTCATTCTTTTGCATTTGGATATCCAGTTTTCCCAGCACTATTTATGGAAGAGATTGTTCTTTCCCCAACTGTATGTTCTTGGAAGCTTTGCTAAATGAGTTCACTTTCAAAAATGAATAGTTGTATGGATTTATTGCTTGGTTCTCTATTCTGTTCCACTGGTCTATGTGTCTGTTTTTTTATGTCAGTACCATGCCATTTTGGTTACTATAGCTCTGTAGTATGAAGTCACGTAACGTGATTCCTCCAATTTTGTTCTTTTTGCTTAGGATAACTTTGGCTATTCTGGGTCTTTTGTGGTTCCATATAAATTTTAAGACTTTTTTTCTATTTCTGTGAAGAATGTCATTGGTATGTGGATAGGAATTGCATTAAACCTGTAGATTGCTTTGGGTAGTACGGACATTTTAACAATATTTATTCTTTCGATCCATGAGGATGAAATGTATTTCCATTTTTGTGTGTGTTCTTTAATTTCTTGCATTAATGTTTTATAGTTTTCATCGTAGACATATTTTGCTTCTTTGGTTAATTCCCAGGTATTTTATTTTATTTGTAGCTATTGTAAATGGGATTACTTTTTTGATTTTTTTTCACATTGCTTTCTGTTGGTATATAGAAATGCTACTGATTTTTGTATGTTGGTTTTGTATCCCATAACTTTACTGAATTTGCTTATTAGTTCTAACAGTTTTTTGCGGAGTCTTTAGGTTTTTCCAAATATAAGATCATATCATCTGTAAGCAAGGATAATTTGACTTCTTCCTTTCCAATTTGAATGTCCTTTATTTCTTTCTCTTGTCTAATTTCCTTAGGTAGGACTTTCAGTACTATGTTGAATAACATTGGTGAAAGTGGGAATAATTGTCGTGTTCCCAATCTTAGAGGGAAGGACTTCAGTTTCAGTTTATCCCTATTTAGTATTATTTGAGGTATACATTTGTCATATTTGGCTTTTGTTATGTTCAGGTATATTTCTTCTATAGCACTTTATTTGAGGGTTTTTATCATAAAGTCATGTTGAATTTTATCAAATCTTTTTCGGTATCAATTGAAATGATCATATGGTTTTGTCTTTCATTCTGTTGATATATCACATTAATTGACTTGCATATATTGAGCCATCCTTGCATCCCTGAGATAAATCCCACTTGGTCATGATGAATGACCTTTTTTAATGTTGTTGAATTTGGTTTGCTAGTATTTTGTTGATGATTTTTACATCAATACTCATCAGTGATATTGGCCTATAGTTTTCTTTGATTGATGTGTCTTTGTCTGGTTTTGGTATCAGAGTAATACTGGCCTTGTAGAATGAATTTAGAAGTACTCCCTCCTCCTTTCTTTTTTAGAACAGCAGCTGGAGTAGGTTTGGTATTAGTTCTTCTTGAAAGGTTTGGTAGAATTCAGCAGTGAAGCCATCAGATTCCAGGCTTCTCTGTGCTAGGAGACTTTTTTTTACAGCTTTCATCTTTGATATTGGTTTGTTCAGGTTCTGGATTTCTTCAGGGTTCAATCTTGGTAAGTTGTATGCGTCTAGTAATCTATCCATTTCTTCTGGATTTTCCAATTTATTGGCTCAACCTAGTCACTCATGATCCTTTCAACTTCTGCAATTATCAGTTGTGATGTCTCCTTTTTCATCTCTGATTTTATTTATTTGGGTCTTCTTTCTTTTTTGCTTAATTACTCTGGCTAAAGATTTGTCATTTTTGCTTGTCTTTTCAAAAAAGAGTTTTTGTTTCATTGATATATTGTATTGTTTTCTTCATTTCAATTTATTTCTGCTCTGATCCTTATTATTTCCTCTCTACTAATTTTGGGTTTGGTTTGCTGCTGTTTTTCTAGTTCTTTAGGATGCATTGTTAGGTTGCTTATTTAAAGATTTTCTCCTTTTTTGACGTAGGCAGTTACAGCTATAAACTTCTCTTTTAGTACTACTTGCACTGTATCCAATAGTTTTTGGTATATTATGTTTCCATTATCATCTGTTTCAAGAAATTTTTCATTTTGCTTCTTACTTTCTTCATTGCCCTACTGGTCATTCAGGAATGTATTATTTGATTCCCATATGTTTGTATAGTTTCCCAAATTCCTCTTGTTACTGATTTCTAGTTTTATTCCAATGTAATCAGAGAAGACATTTTGTATTATGTCATTTTTTGATGTTTTAACATTTGTTTTATAATCTAACAGATGGTCTGTCCTTGAAAATGATCCATATGCTGAGGAGAAGAATGTGTACTCTGCAGCCATTGGATGAAATATTCTGTTAATATCTCTTAGGTTCATTTGGCCTACAGGTCAGATTAATCTGATGTTTCTTTGTTGATTTTGTGTCTGGAAGATCTGTTCAGTGCTAAAAGTGAGGTGTTGAAGTCTTCAGCTATTGTCGTATTGAAATCTCTCTCTCTCTTTAGCTCTAAGAATATTTGCTTTATATATCTGGGTACTCCAGGGTTGGGTGCATATATACCCATTCAGCCACTCTACGTCTTTTGATTGGAGAGTTTAGTCCATTTATATTCTACGTTATCATTGAAGGTGATTTTCTCTGGTGGTATAATTTAATTTCTTGCTGTTTATTTTTTGTTTATCTGCTGTATAGTTTGTGATTTGAGGTTTCCATGAGACTCGCAAATATTATCTTACAACCTATTATTTTAAGCTGATAACAACGTTCTTTTCACAAACAAAGAAATAATAAAAACTCTACACCTTAACTTGATCCCCCATGCTTTTCAACTTTCTGTTGTTTCTGTTTGTACCTTATTGTACTGTCTTGAAAATGTATTGTAGCTATTATATTTAATTGGTTCATCTTTTAGTCTTTCTACTTAATATGATAGTAGTTAATACACCACAGTTACAGTGCTATAATATTCTGTGTTTTTCTATGTACTGACTATTATCAGTGAGTTTTGCACCTTCAGATGATTTCTTATTGCTCTTTTCTTTCTGATTGAAGTACTGTTTTTAGCATTTCTTGTAGGGAAAGTCTGGTATTGATGAAGTACCTTAGATTTTGTTTGTCTGGGAAAATCTTTATTTCTCTTTCATATTTGGAGAATAATTTCACCAGATATACAATTTTGGGGTAAAAGTTTGTTTTTTTTTCCATCAGCACTTTTAAATATGTCATGCCACTGTCTTCTAGCCTGTAAAGTTTCCACTGAAAAGTCACTGCCAGATGTATTGGAGCTCCATTTTATGTTTTGTTGTCTTTTTCTCTTGCTGCTTTTAGGATCTTTTCTTCATTTTTAACTTTTAGGAGTTTGATTATTAAATGCCTTGTGGTAGTCTTTTTGGGGTTAAATTTGCTTGGTGTTCTATAACCTTCTTGCATTCAGATATTGGTATCTTTTTCTAGATTTGGAAGTTCTCTGTTATTATCCTTTTGAATAAACTTTTTGCCTCTGTCTCTTTCTCTACATCCTATTTAAAGCCAATAACTTTTAGATTTGCCCTTTTGAGGCTATTTTCTAGATCTTATAGGCATGCTCTATTGTTTTCTATTCATTTTTCTTTTGTCTCCTCTGACTGTGTATTTTCAAATGGTCTGTCTTCAAGCTCACTAATGCTTTATTCTGCTTGATCCACATGCTATTAAAATACTCTAATGCATTCTTTAGTCTCATTGTTCAACTCCCAACTATGATTGAGAACAGGTGGTATTTGGTTTTCTGTTCCTGTGTTAGTTTGCTGAGGATGATGTCTTCCAGTTTCATCCATGTCCCTGCAACGGACATCAACTCTTTCTTTTTTATGGCTGCATAATTTCCATGGTGTATACACGCCACATTTTCTTTATCTAGTCTATCATTGACAGGCATTTGGGCTGGATTCAAGTTTTTGCTATTGCAAATAGTGCTGCATTAAATATACATGCGCATGTGTATTTATAGTAAAATGATTTATAATCCTTTGGGTATATACTCACTAACAGGATTGCTGGGTCAAATGGCATTTCTAGTTCTAGATCCTTGAGGAATCGTCACACTGTCTTCCACAATGGTTGAATTAATTCACACTCCCACCAACAGTGTAAAAGTGTTCCTATTTCTCCACAGCTCCACCAGCATCTGTTGTTTCCTAACTTTTTAATAACCACCATTCTGACTGGTGTGAGATGGTAGCTCATTGTGGCTTTGATTTGCCTTTCTCTAATGATCAGTGATGATAAGCTTTTTTTCATGTGTATTGGCTGCATAAATGCATAAATGTCTTCTTTTGAGAAGTGTCTGTTCATATCCTTTGCCCACTTTTTGATGGGGTTGTTTGTTTTTTTCTTGTAAATTTGTTTAAGTTCCTTGTAGATTCTGGATATTAAACCTTTGTCAGATGGGAAGATTGCAAAAATTTTCTCTCCTCTTGTAGGTGCCTGTTCACTCTGATGATGGTTTCTTTTGCTGAGTGGAAGCTCTTTAGTTTGATTAGATTCCATTTGTCAATTTTGACTTGTGTTGCAATTGCTTTTGGTGTTTTAGTCAGGAAGTCTTTGCTAACGCCTATGACCTGAATGGTATTGCCTAGGTTTTCTTCTAGGGTTTTTATGGTTTTAGGTTTTACACTTAAATCTTTAATCCACCTTGGGTTAATTTTTGTACAAGGTGTAAGGAAGGGGTCCAGTTTCTCTTTTCTGCATATGGCTAGCCAGTTTTCCCAGCACCATTTATTAAATAGGGAATCCTTTCCCCATTGCTTGTTTTTGTCAGGTTTGTCAAAGATCAGATGGTTGTAGATGTGTGGTGTTATTTTTGAGACCTCTGTTCCATTCCATTGGTCTATATGTCCGTTTTGGTACCAGTACCATGCTGTTTTGGTTACTGTAGCTTTGTAGTATAGTTTGAAGTCAGGTAGTATGATGCCTCCAGCTTTGTTCTTTTTGCTTAGGATTGTCTTGGCTATACAGGCTCTTTTTTGGTTCCATATGAACTTTAAAGTATTTTTTTTTTTCTAATTGTGTGAAGAAAGCCAATGGTGGCTTGATGGGAATAGCATTGAATCTATAAATTACTTTGGGCAGTATGGCCATTTTCATGATATTTATTTTTTCTATCCATGAGCATGGGACTTTTTCCATTTGTTTGTATCCTTTCTTGTTTCCTTGAGCAGTGGTTTTCAGTTCTCTCTGAAGAAGTCCTTCACGTCCCTCGTAAGTTGTATTCCTAGGTATTTTATTCTCTTTGTAGCAATTGTGAATGGGAGTTCACTCATGATTTGTCTCTCTGCTTGTCTATTGTTGGTGTATAGTAATGCTTGCAATTTTTGCACATGTATCCTGAGACTTTGCTGAAGTTTCTTATTGGCTTAAGGAGTTTGGGGGCTGAGACGATGGGGTTTTGTAAATATACAATCACGTCATCTGCAAACAGAGACAAAAGTCTGGTTGAACATGTGCAAATTAATAAACATAATCCATTGCATAAACAGAACCAATCCCAAAAACCACATGATTACCTCAATAGATGCAGAAAAGGCCTTTGATAAAATTCAACATCCCTTCATGTTAAAAAACTCTCTATAAACTAGTTATTGATGGAATATATCTCAAAATGACAAGAGCTGTTATTGACAAACCCATAGCCAATATCATACTGAATGGGCAAAAGCTCGAAGCATTCCCTTTGAAAACCAGCACAAGACAAAGATATCCTCTCTCACCACTCCTATTCAACATAGTATTGGAAGTTCTGGCCAGGGCAATCAGGCAAGAGAAAGAAATAAAGGGTATTCAAATAGGAAAAGAGGAAGTATTTCTTTTAAACAACAACAAAAAAATCTATCTCTTCTGAGCTGCCTGGAGCTGGGGGTGGGGTGACGCAAGCACTGCTGTGGCCACCGTCATTTAGACTGTTCTGGGTCAGACTAGATGCCAGCACAGCACTGGGTCTCACCCAATGCCCACTGTAACCACTACCTGGTTACTGCTTATGATTGCTCAAGGACCCAGGGCTCTACAATAAGCGGGTGGTAAAGCCAGTCAGGTCTATATTCCTCCCTTCAGGGCAGCAAGTTCCCCCAGGGCCTGGGTGGGTCCAGAGGTGCCATCTGGGAGTTAGGAATTAGAGCCAAAAACTTTAGAAGTCTATCTGTTGTTCTGTTGTACTAAAACTGAGCTGGCACTCGAACCACAAGACACAGTTCATCCCACTATTCTCTCCCCTTTCCATGGGCAATGGAGCTTCACCCCATGGCCACCACGACTGCAGGTCTATGGGCTCTTCAGTCAGCTTATGGTGAATGCCGCCCAGCCTAGGACTCACTCTTTAAGGCAGTCAGCTCACCTCTGGCCCTTGACGTGTCCAGAAATGCCATCCAAGAGCCAAGGCCTGGAATCACGGACCCTAAGAGCCGTCCTGATTTTCTACCCCCTGTGACTGAGCTGGTACTTAAGGTACAAGACAAAGTCCCCTTTACTTTTCTCTCCACTTTTCTCAAGCAGAAGGAGGCTCTCCCTGTAGCCACCACCCCCAGGAATGTGCTGAGTTTCACCCAAGGCCCACAGCATACTACCTGTGTATCACTCCCGGTTATTCAGGGCCCAACGGCTCTTTAGTCAGCAGGTGATAGGTCCTGCCGGGACTGGGCTCGTCCTTTCAAGGCAGCAGGTTTGCTTCTGGCCTAGGATGTGTCTAGAAATGTCATCCAGGAGCTAGGGCCTGTAAAGGGAGCCTCATGATTCTGACTAGTGCCCTATCCTACTGCAGCTGAGCTGGTATCCAAGATGCAAAACCAAATATTCATGACTCTTCCCTCTCCTCTCTGAAAGTGGAAAGAAGGGGTCTTTTTTGGAGCCCTGAGCTGTGCAGCCTGGATTTGGAGGAAGGGTGGCACAAGCACTCTCTTAGTTGCCAGGGATGGAAAATTTATTTCACACATTTTAATTTAAATATGTCCACATGTTGTATCTCTGTTTTACATAGTGAATTCTGTTGAAATTCAGTTTCATGGCTTATACTATAAGAGTGGATAAAAAGGTTTTCAAAGTCAAGTAATTTTGGGCAATGCAGGGTTAAGCAATGCAAAAACAACAGAAAGTTGTATTTATTATAGGGATATTTTACATGCTAGTAAGCAGTGTAAATCTCCTAAAGCTTTCATAGAATGCGGTATTGTAAAAACTCATCTGGGCATAAAACTCTCTTATTTTCATTCATTTTTGAGGGACTGCTATAGCATGAAATATACTTAACAGAATATATTATAACTTTTCCTGCCTTCTAAAATACACTGAATATTTTTCTTCGTGTCCAATATATTTTTGCTGATCAATATAATTTTGAGTTGTAACGTCGTGGATAACCTTAGATGCTGCTGAGGAATATGGAGTAATTTTTCCCTACATTAAATGCCAAGTAGTGACATACACGTATGTATCTGTGTATGTGTACTTCTTTGGTCCATTTATAAAAAAATCTCACTGGAAGCTGCCTAGTATTCATACGACTCAGGTGTGATGTTTCTGTCCCTTTGGGCGTTGTCTGTGTGCATGCCTCTAGCGATGTCTTCACCACCTGTTATATTTCATTTCTAAATTGCTGCAAATTAAGAAGCCAAATGAAAAGTAATTTGAGAGAAAAGCACAGTGAAGGGAGAAAAGATAATCAGGGCCATTTGGAAACAATTAGAATCATGCATATCTGACTTTGAAATCTGGCTCTGCCTCTTACCAGCTGTGAAACTCTGGGCAAAGAATGAGACCATTCTGAGTCTCTGTTTTCTCATCTACACAATGAAAGCAGTGGTATCTGTAGAAGAGAAAAAGCTACTGCCTCTCTTCCTGCTTTTCTACCTACCTCTCCCTAGGTTCCTCTACCACTCAAGAGATGAGGAGTTTCTCATTAGGTGGCTCAAAGGCTGGGGTATTAATTTTGCCCCATTTACTTGTACACAGATCCAATGTACCTTCAGTGGCCATACAACACACATGCATGAGGGCCCCAACTGGGTCATGGTCAGCTTCTTCTTTCTCCTCTTTCCTCCTTTCATCTGGAGTAAGAGGATGACAAAGTTGGATTCAAGCCCTGAAGCAAGGTGGGAGCCAGCACACTTTTCTCAGAGAGCTTATGTGGGCATTGACCCAGCTAATAATGAGAAAGGATTTTCATTTTCTTTCTGCTGCCATTCACTGTATTTTCCAGAGTTCAATCTGGAATCTCTGAGCAGACGTTTTTTGTAGGGTTGGATTTGCCCTATACTTTGGTCAGTTTTTCCAGCAAATGCCACAGATATCTTAACACACCTACCTCATTCTACTTCACAGAAGAAGAGAGATAATTAAATAATGTCACTCTAAAGTTGTTTTTTGGAAGAACTCTTATTTTTATTTTAACTACTTAGAAAGTAAGAATCATGTAACAAGTTTTTCATGATCTCCCTTATAAATAAGATGCATGGCCAGGCATGTTGGTTCATTCCTGTAATCCCAGTGCTTTGTGAGGCCAAAGTTGAGGGGTCACTTGCAGACAGGAGTTGGAGACCTGTAGGGCAATATAGCAAGACTCCATCTCTATAAGAAAAATTAAAGTTAGCCAGGATTGGTGGCATGCATCTGTAGTCTCAGCTACTGGGAGGCTGAGGCAACAAGATCTCTTGAGCCCAGGAGTTTGAGGCTGCAGTGAGCTATGATTGTGCCACTGTACTCCAGCCTGGGCAAGAGAGCAGGACCTTGTCTCAAAAATATTACAAAATTTGACCAAAGAAGTGTCTTAAGAAATCATAGCTAAGTTTCAGATTAAACACTTGGATAAACAAGTATTGTCATATTTAAGTATTGTCATATTTAACATTAGTATTTGGTATCTAAGAAATATTTAGCAAAATTTTGATAGATATAGTAAAGTTAAAAAATGCTTTCTTCTTAAGCATGCCATTTAATATACTCTTTTACCGACGACAGCCTTATAAAGGGGTTGCCTGGCTATGCCATCACTCCAATTAAAATACCTGGAATCAAAGACTACATTAGGGCTTTTTCTTAAATAGGTTTAATTGATTCACTTATTAGCTGCACATGGGATGCTATTTTCTCCCTCTCTAACCTATCTTGTTTCAAGCTTAAGTGGCAATCTATTTCATCAGGAACGATGTTATCCCCTGGGCCACAGGTAAAAATTAATATGTCATTGGGATTATGTGGGTGAGTCTCATCTGTGTATTTACTGAATAAATGCAGAAGCTAAGAAAAGTGCTCTGCACTCCCTGTTCCGTTTTCCTGACAAAGACTGGTTTCGAACTTTTAAAAACAGAAAACACAAGAAAGAGCTTGAGATGGGATTTTAAAAAGTAGATTTCTGTTGGTCTGTGAATAGTACATGTTTTCTCTTTGATCTATTGGTCTCTTTGGTAACATCTGGCTTTTCTCTAAGGAATTAAACATGTTTTAGAAGATACATTGGAAGCAAAACCTCTTTGTAGTGGTCCCAAAAAGTAAGAAAATCTAAATTTAATATTCCAGAAAAGTAAATCTTGCAGCACTACGCTGGCATAGCATTTCTGATTTATGTCAATTACCTATTCAGAAAGTTAAATTTAAATGTTTTTCTTAAGGGACATGCTTTTATGACTTTAATAACAGTGCTAAGTAATTTTAGATAAAAATAATGTGTTATTCATAAAGGAAAAGCAATACCCTTTTACATATATATTTTGTTCTTTCATTTATAAAGCTCTCTTATGTGTGATCTTATCCAACCCTCATTGTAGCCTTGCTAGAGAGAAGGTTGAATGACCATCATGTATTGGGTACTGAAGGGTTAAGAAATTTAACCAGTGTCATCCATTTATTGAAGGCATCAATATGTACAGAAATGGGCCTAGACTTCTAATTACCAACTCCTTTTCACCTCCTTTTTGTAATTTAACAGCATACATTCTTGCATGTGCCAGGTACTATCTTAGTCCTGGGAAGGTCACAGGAGTATAGAGGGGAGGCTAATACCAGCTTTCTTGGAGTTTCATTCCAATAAAGGGGAAGACTGATGAAAAACATTTAACAAACAATTGTGATAATATCAGATAATTATAAGAGAAGAAGAAAGTGGTGGTGGGATGCTTGGCTAATGTATCTAGAGTAGCTGTAGAAGGTATATTAGTTAAGAACCACAAAAATTGAAAATCTCGATTAAAATAGTTTTAAGCAGAGGAATCGTCTCACATAATAAAGTAGGCAGGTAGGAAGTTCCAGGGCTAGTTGACTCGAAATGAAACAAAGTCAGGTTCTGTGCAACGGCTGCTGTAGTCCACAGTTCCAAGCATTGGGTCCTCACTTAACTGTAATAAAAGAAGGCACAGGCCTCCCTGTTTCCTTTGTTAAGAGGAAGGAAACATCTTAAATCATCTAGCTGTTATGCAGCTGGGTGGTATCCCATGACCAAGCCTAAACTCATCCCTGGCAAGCATGGGATTATCAAAACTGGTTTGGCTTAATAAACAGTCCTCCTACTGGAACTGTAGAGGGCTCATGCAATACTTGGGTAGCCATTATCTGAACAAAATTGGCATAGAGGTCTCTCAGGGAGTGGTATTTGAGTTGAAGTTTGAATGAATTGAATCATTCGATGAGAAGTGAGTGAAGAACATGCCAGGCAGCCACATGGCACCCAATATTTATTAAGGACTTTGTATGATCCAGGCACTACTTTAAACACTACCTGTGTTAACTCATTCAACACTGATAGCAATACTGCTATGATGCTCACTCACAATCAAGGAAAGTAATCTGCTTTACTCAAAGTCTCCTGAGTTAGATGTTAATCACATTTTAAAATTACCTTCATGGCAACATCTGGACAGGTGTTTGACCAAACATCTGGACACAAGAGTCTAGCCACCTTGAACATAAAATTATAAATTACAGTTGTTAGTTTATATGACAAAGTGACCCATAAAATGTAAATCTCTCTTCAACCCCGTTGTGTTATCTCTATCTTGCCAATTAGCTCGAGAGATCCTACATGAGTAATTCCTCAACCACCGATCCTTCTGACTTTGTACTTTCAGTTCCCACATGTCCTTACCCCCTCAGTTCAGCTCAGATTCCATGGCTCAGAACTGTGATTGCTCCATCATAAACACCTTTAATTCCCAATCCTGGCTAAATCTGACTACTACTCCCTTCACTTCTGCACTCAAGCCTCTGAATGTCACTGAATTATAGTCACACAGTTACACTAATTAAGTCACAGAAATGCTCTTCATATTTACGACCACACTTTTCAAATGACCACCACATTTCTCCATCAAAATAATTCCTCCACTCTCCAAAACAACTATTCCTCATCTCCTTTTCTCTATTCAAATCTCTCAGGACTAATCATCCTTATTTGCAGTTGATTATTGCAAGAAAGAGAAGAGACAAACTCAGATGAAGTCTACTTCATTCTCACAAGACCAGCTGGACAAACCACCAGCATCTGGACATACATTTTTGACCTCCTATTATAATAAAAGAAGCAAATAAGCTTTGAGTCCAAACTCTTCATTTATCTCTAATTCCATCACATGTTATTTTCTAAACATCTCAAGTTTTATATTATAAAACTCCTCTCACTGGATTACTCCCATGAGGATGCTAACATCTTTCTGAAAATCTCATTTGTCCTCCAGAAACAATCACATTTCTCTGATCTTCTTAACATCAAAGCCCTCCAAAGTAATGTACTACACGTTGTCTTGTCACATTTGCTCCTCAACCCACATGTAAGCTTTTCAATCCTCTCTATCACTGAAATAGCTCTTATTAATCTCACAGAAGCTAAATATTTCCAAAGATGAGACTCAATTTTCAGTCATCTTTGTTTTGCCTCTCAGTAGCTATGACATAATGGATCTCTCCTTTTTGAAACCTTCTCTTACCTATATTTTAGTACAATTGTCCTCAACTGGTTTTCCTTCTATCCCAGTGTCTTTCTTTCCAACCACCTTTGATATATCTTATTCCTCTTCTGCTTTTAATATGGGTGTAACACTCAAAGATTTTCTTTACTCCTGCCTTTTCTCTTCTATATTTACACCCTTCCCTAGATGATCTCATTCAATCCCAGGGACTAAATTCTTCCTGCTCGAATCTCTTTTTTAAGTTCCATGCTATGACATCCCACTTCCTTCTTTACATTTACACTTTGATGTTTATAAAATCTTTCTGCCTCAATGTGGCTGAAACAGTGACAATGTCTCCACTATTTCCCAAATCAGCTTTTCCTTATGCATCCAGCCCCACTTCCAAAGCTCCTCATTTTACACTTGCCCATCTCTCACATTCGGTTGTTCAAGCTCAAAACGTCATTTTCAAATTTCTCTTTCTCTCATACCCCAAATTCAATCCAGCACTAAGTCTTGTTGCTACCACTTCCAAAACATACCTTCAATCTGACAGTTTTTCACCGTCTCCCCTACTACCAGACTAGTCCAAACCTCCAACATATCTTCCTGGACTATTTGGTTATCCATTTTTTCCCTGAGAGTCCTTTCCCTCATAGCAGCCACACGAACCTTTCAAAGGACAAATCTGGTCTCCTTGCTCTTGATTCCAACTCCACAATAACTGCTCACAGCACTTGAAATACAATCCAAACTGTCCCAGCTAGCAACTTCTTGATATTTCCGTCCCCTGCCTGACTTTCCCACATCATTACTTCCACTTTTTCTCTTCTTTTCACTATACATTATTCTACTTTATCTTCTTTACAGCACTTTTTTGTTCTCTCCAGTTGTCTCAACTGTTTATTGGTTTCCATGTCTGTTGTCTATAAATCCCCACTTGACTATAAATTCCACAGCGTATTTCTTTTTTGTTCACTGTTGTGTCCCCTCAACTTGTGCTAGTGACTGGCACTTTAGATTTAATGTGTTTGCTATTTTCTCAGTTTCAATTAAAGTACAAGTAAAAGAACTATTTTACTTTCCTCTGAATTCTACTGTAAGAAGACAACAGCTCTTCATTAAAACAAATTAAAATTGACACTCAACCTTACTGCAAGGACATGAGAAAAGTCTGAAAATTGGGATAGCACATGTCTTACACAAAGGAGGTGCCTGCTATTAATCTCTGCCCAACAGTTACTATGAAGGAAGGTGAGTCCAGTGTCACAATACATTCCGTTTTATTTTATTCTTTTTTTGAAACTCTAAATTCTAATTTTTCAGTAATATCCCCAGATTTTAAAATTTCATAATTTACTCCATTGTTTGTAAGTCTTTAACCCAGTATAAAGGCCAAACAGAAATAATTTGCAGAATGACTGCAATCTGTGGACTCTCATTTTTCAGCCTTGACTATGGAATAATTTTATAAACAAGGAGAAAAAGACCTGAAGAAACGTAGTTGAGCACCAAGGCATGGAGATGAGGATGGTAGAGTCTGTAGGCAACTCAGAGAAGCTTTACCATTGTCTCAGCACATTTGGGCTCCTATAACAAAGTACCACAGACTTAGCGGCTTATCAACAACATAAATTTGTTCCTCACAGTTCTGGAGGCTGAACGTCTGAGGTCAAGGTGCCAGCATTATTGGTTTCTGGTGAGGGTCCTCTTCTGGGTTACAAAATATCATTATCTTATGATAGCCTCATACATCCTCACATGGTAGAAATAGACAGAGAGCTCTCTGGGGTCCCTTTTATAAACGCACTAGTCCATTCATGAGGGCTCCAAAGCCCCAACTTCCTAATACTGTCACATTGAGGATAAGGATTTCAACATAAGAATTTAGGGTGAACATACACACATTTAACCCATTGCAACTCATTTCAGAGTTTTCTTCTAAATAGGGTCTGACTAAGGACTTTGGAGTTCGGCTAAAGTATATTCTGAAGCTACAACCTTCACAGACAACTTTCAGGAAGTCATAGACATATTGTCTTCCTGCAGGACACTGGTTTCTGGGTTTTGTGAAAGCAAAACAACCACAGAAAAATAAGAGGATGGTAAAATAACCAGAGGTTTCCACTTGTACAGGAGTGGAGGTGGGGCAACCTGCACAGAAATTAAAATTTCTCACGTAGAGTTTGGGGGAATCTGGAAGCATTTAATTCAGCCCCTAGATTCTGTGATCCTAGAAATTTATCTTAGGAAATTTTTAAAATCAAATTTATAAAGAACAGTATACACACATACCTTTAGTTTATCACAATTCACCAATATTGCATTTTTTTTTTACAAATTGCAGGTTTGTTGCATCCCCATATCAAGCAAATTGGTACGTTTTTTTCCAACTGCCTGTACTCGCTTCATGTCTCTGTGTCACATTTTGGTAACTCTTGAAATATGTTAATTTGTTGTAATTATTATATCTGCTATGCTGATCTGTGGTCAATAATCTTTGATGGTACTATTGTAATTCATCTGAGGTGCCAGAAACCATGTTTATAGAAGAAAGAAAACTTAATTGGTAAATGTGTGTGTTCTGGCTGCTCCACTGACTGGCTGTTCATCAAACTGTCTCTATCTCTCCTGGGGTGCCCTCTTCCCTGAGAAATGGAAGTATTAAAATTACACCATTTAATAACCCAATAATGGCCTATGAGTGTTCAGGTGAAAGGAAGAGTCACATGTCTTTCACTTTAAGTCAAAAGGTGCATGTAATTAAGCTTACTGAGGAAGTCATGTCAAAAGTAGAAATAAGCCAAAAGCTAGCCTTCTTGTGCCAAACAGTTAGTGAAGTTGTGAATGCAGAGGAAAATTTCCTGAAGAAAATTAAAAGCGCTAGCCCAGTGAACACACAAATGATAAGAAAGCAAAACAGCCTTATTGCTGATATGGAGAAAGTTTCAGCAGTCTGGAATGAAGATCAAACCAACCATAAAATTCTGTTAAGCCAAAGCCTAATCCAGAGCAAGACCCTAATGTTCTTCAATTATATGAAGACTGAGAGAGGTAGGAAGCTGCAGAAGAAAAGTGGGAAGGCAACAGAGGTTGGTTCATGAGGTTTGTGGAAAACTATATTCATAATATTAAAATGCAAGATGAAGCAGCAAGAGCTGATGGAGAAAGCTGTAGCAAGTTTTCCAGAAAATCTTGCTAAGATGATGGAGACAAGCTATTATATTAAACAACACATTTTCAATATAGATAAAACAGCCTTTGAATAGAAGGTGTTCACCTAAAACTTCAATAGATAGAGAGGAGGAGTCAATGCCTGGCTTCAAAGCTTCAAAGAAAAGGCTGGTTCTCTTGTTGGGGTTTAATGCAGCTAGTGACTTTAAGCTGAAGTCAGTGTTCACTTACCTTTCTGAAAATTCGATGGCCCTTAAGAGTTATGCTAACACAACTCTTCCTGTGCTCTATAAATGGAAGATCCAAGCCTGGACCACAGCACATCTACTTGCAGCATGGTTGACTGAATATTTTAAGCCTGGTGTTGAGACCTACTGCTCAGAAAAAAAATGATTGCTTTCAAAAGATTACTGCTGATTGACAATGTACCTGTTTTACTCAAGAGGTCTGATAGGGATGTGTAAAACTAATGTTGTTTTCATGCCTGCTAACACAACATCCATTCAGCAGCCCATTGGGTCAATGAGTCATTTTAACTTTCAAGTCTAATTTAAGAAACATATTTTGTAAGGCTATAGCTGCCATAGGTAATGATACCTCTAATGATTCTGGGAGAAGTAAATTGAAAATCTTCTGGAAAGAATTCACCAATCTGGATGTCATTAAGAACATTCATGATTCATAGGAAGAGGTCAAAATATCAACTTTTTCTCAAACAGAATTTGGAAAAAAGTTGATTCCAAACCTCATGAATGACTTTGAGGGGTTTAAGACTCACTTGAAGAAGTAACTGCCTATGTGGTAAAAACAGCAAAATAAGTAGAATTAGAAGTTCAGCTGGAAGAAGTGAGTAAATTATTGCAATCTCTTGATGAAACTTGAATGCATGAGAAGTTGTTTTTTGTGAATAAGCAGACAGTGGTTTTTTGAGATGGAACCTACTCATGGTAAAGATGCTGTAAACATTGTTGAAAATGCAACAGGATTTAGAATATTATATAAACTTAGTAGATAAAGCAGCAGCAAGTTTTGAGGAGACTGACTTCATTTATGGAAGACATTCTACTGTGGGTAAAATACTATAAAACAGCATCACAAGCTACAGAGAAATCTTTTGTTAAAGGAAGAGCCAATCAATTCAGCAAACTTTGCTGGCCAGGTGTGGTGGTGCACGCTTGTAATTCCAGCACTTAGGGAGGCTGAGGCAGGAGGATCAGTTGAGCCTAGGGGAATAAGGACAGCCTGGGCAACATGGCGAGATACTGTCTCTACAAAAACTAAAAAATTAGTCAATATAGTGGTATGTGCCTGTGGTCCCAGCTACTCAAGAGGCTGAGGCAGGAGGACTCCTTGAGCCCAGGATGTCAAAGCTACAATGAGCCCTGTTTACTCTGGCCTGGGTAACAGATCACGATCCTATTAAAAAAGAAAAAGAAAAGAAAAGAAAAGAGAAATTGCCACAGCCAGCTCAACCTTTAGTAACCACCTTCCTGCTCAGTCAGCAGCCATCAACATCAAGGCAAGACCCTCCCCCAGCAAAAAGATTATGATTCTCTGAATGCTCAGATGATCATGAGGACTTTTTAGTAATGAAGTATTTTTAAGACTATTTTTTAGTAATAAAATATTTTTAATTAAGATATGTACATTGAGGCCGGCTGCAGTGGTTCATGCCTGTAATTCCAGCACTTTGGGAGGCCGAAGTGGGCAGATCACACGAGGTCAGGAGTTAGAAACCAGCCTGGGAAACATAGCAAAATCCCATCTCTACTAAAATTACAAAAATTAGCCAACCGTGGAGGCATGTGCCTATAATCCCAGCTACTCAGGAGGCTGAGGCAGCAGAATTGCTTGAACCCAAGAGGCAGAGGTTACAGTGAGCCAAGATCCCGCCACTGCACTCCAGCCTGGGCAAGAGTGAAACTCTATCAAAAAAAAAAATGCATATTGTTCTTTTAGACATAATGCTACAAATTTAATAATCAACAGTATAGTATAAACATAATTTTTGAATGCTCTTAAAGCCAAAAAGACTTGTGTGATTCACTTTATTGTGATATTCTCTTAATTGTATATTCTAGAAACCCACAATAACTCCAAGCTATATCTGTACATTTCTTCATTCATATAACTTAAAAAGGTGAAATCGTTTCATTTCATTCAATTTAAACAAGCTAACATTCTCTGGCATCTTCCTATGGTCCTATACACAGTGTTTGATGTTGTAACAAATGCTAAAATAAATAGTATCTAGAATTTTTTATAGCCAAACCATATTTCATTGTATGAACATATGTTATTTTATCAATTTATCTGTCAATGGAAACTTGAATTGTTTCCTTATCTTGTTATTGTTTATAATGCTGCAATAAACATGAAAGTGCAGATACCACTTTGAGATCCTGATTTCATTATTTTGAATACATACCCAGAAATGGCTTTGCTGAATCATATAATAGATCTATTTTCAATTATATGAGGTTGGCCATATTGATTGATTTCCAACCTGCACCATTTAACATTCCTGCCAACAGTGAACAGGAGTTCTAATTTCTTCACATCCTTGCCAACACTTGTTATCTTTTTATTTTTGACAATAGCCATCTTAACAGATGTGAACCTGGAAAACATTATGCTAAGTGAAATAAACGAGTCACATGACAAAAACTGCCTGATTCTTCTGATATAAAGTCAAACTCATAGAAGTAGAGAATGGAATGATGGTTTCCAGAGAGGACAAAGGAGAAATGGGGAGCTGTTAAATGTGTATAAAGTTTCAGTTATACAAGGTGAATAAGTGCTAGAGATCTTCCACACAACATAATACCTATAGTTAAAAGCATGGTATTGTGCCCTTAAAATTTGTTAAGAGGGGAGATCTTATATTAAGTGTTCTTACTACAAAAAAAAAAAAAAGAGACACAAGGAAACTTTTAGGGATGATGGATATGTTTATTACCTTGATTATAATGATGGCATCATGGATATGTTCAATCAAACTCATTAAATTGTATACATTAAACATATGCAGTTTTTTGTATAGCTATTAAACCTCAATAAAGCTGTTAAAAACAGTATATAGTTTTTGCCTTTAATTAGAAAAACATATTCTCTGCACTACTTCTTCTTTGAAGCCCAGTCACTAAACACCCCAGTCACAGGAAATGCCCCCACCTCTTCAGATTCTCTTTAGAGGAGAGTCTGAGCAAATCATTGGCAAGCAGCAAAGCCTCCTATATAGTGTTAAGTGATTATGTCCATTTTGTGTTATTATTACCTTGGCTGTAAGCTTCTGTTTGGGAAGAATTGAGTTTCAAACTTCTCATTTTCACTTCCAGTGCCTTACACAGGGCATGGACCACAGGTTTTCTCAATTAACCCATGTTGGTCCTTGGGCCAGCTTAAAATGTTTTTGCCAGTTAAGGGCACTTGCTACTTGGACTTGCTACTTAAAAGGTAATAAACGGACAACTGGTTGAGCTTCATCTTTTTGTCATTATTCCTTCTAAAGCAGAAAGAAGTAACGCCACAATCCTTCACAGAAAGGTCTATTTTTAGTCTGGGTGTTTGTTTCCAGAATTTCAGCAGGAATTTCAACAAAAGTTGTACCTTCTAAGGGGTAAACCCAGTCTGGAAGTTTGGGGGAGTCATGGCTTTTCTTAAGACTATGAGACTTAAGAGAACCACAGTGATATGCACCCACCTCGTTCTAATTTTGAACACTGATAATGAACTCCACCATTATGAAAAGGAAACTACTTTCGAAATTCATTGAGTCCACATTTCTTGCTAGGCAAAAATGGCAGGACATGCCTCAGAGCTGACAAGAATCACCCTTTTATTCAGAGCAGGCAGAAAGAAAAGTATAATGAAATGGCATATTTGGAACTCAGTGTGAACCCCACTCACACTGGGTTTTAGCCAATGAAAAACTGTGAATTATCAAAGTTCATAACATATTTAACACCCCTATTAGGCAAATTAATTTCTTTAAACCCAATTATATCAAAAGACATAGAGAAATTAAATGACTCAGAATCTTAAAAGCTGAGGAAAACAGGCTCAGTCAGAAGTCAGTCTCACCTGGACCATTTGCAGGGAGAAATATTGGTCTCCTCTCACAGAGTCTATTTCAGGCAACACCCCTGCCCCTGTGATGTGTGCTGGTCAGTGTCCCTGCTGCTGGTACTCCTGAGGAATGAGTGAAATGAGAGTTGATAGACCTGGAATCAGTGTAAAAGGAGGCGTGCTAACTCTTCAAGCCTCAACAGGAAAGAAGGGCCAGAAATCTCAGATGGCCTCAGCAGAATGGAGTTTTCATCTTGTTGCAAAGGAAGGAAAGGAGACTTAAGCCCCTAGCTTGTTCTGTGCATCCCATTGGTGGCTTCCTACATTATCCCATTTGATTCTATTCTCCTAACTACCCTATGACATCATCTATTAACTTCATTTTATAGATAAGTAAGCCATGGCTCTGAGAGGTTGAATAAATAGCTGAAGCTGTTAAGTAACAATATTGTAACCTGAAATTATTCCAGAATTCATTCTCTTTTCATGACACTGTATGTATGACTTCCACATAGAAATTAATAAACTGTGTAGCCTTGGAAAAATTCCTTCATTTATCTGGCTCTCTATAAAAAGTGAAGGAGTTGGAATAATATCCTGGCAGCTCTTAAATGTCTGTGGCTCTAGAGGGGAGTTATTTTTCTATTTGGCACATCATGGGCCAACCCTGTCAAGAACTGTGAAGCATCTGAGATTTTACGCTGCTTGAAAGCCAACAAGTGAGTCTACCACAGTTTCCTAGATATTGGCTGAAAACATGAGACTCCTGGGTAAGAGATAAAGAACTTCATTGCTCACAGCACAGCAGGCAGCACAAGCTTCACGTTTGCATCAGTTCTCCTTGCTCCCCAAGTTTCAAGGAGCTGATTTGAATGGAACCAAGTGAATGCTGCACAGAGTAGGTTTGCATCACTGCTGAGGAACCCTTACCTTGGGAAGCCGCAGTCTTATCAGGGACTGCTAGCAAACATCCCCTTATTTTGCTGATAAGGAAACAGACCTGCCCTTTGCCTTAGGAAGACATGACCAATGTCTTCAAGAAATTCTTGAAACAATAGTGTGGAACAAAAACAGATACTAGCTATATAGAAACATGGAAAGCCATCTCTCAAAAATCTGTGTACTCAAAAAAAAAGAAAAAAAAAATCTGTGTACTGTATATGGTGAAATGCTGTGGCCAGCACCTTCTTTTGTCCAGTTCAACACCAGTTGGGCAAAACTAAGAGCTTGCTCTGTGCCAAGCAGTGAGTTGAACATTGTCGATAAAAATAAATAAATAACACAACCTACAATGGGAGGGATAAGTGAGCAAAGACAAAATTGTCCTACTCATAAGAAGGACTAGGATTGTATAGCACAAGTTAATAAATCAGCAGAGAAGAGGTATATTTAATAGAGTCAATGAGGTTAAAAACAAAACAAACAAACAAACAAAAAGCAAACAAAAAAAACACCTGACAGTCGAGCTGTCTTTAGAATTTGTAAGAATCTGGGGATGTGGGGATGTGGGGAGATGGATTTCTAGGTAGAGGTAATAGCTTGAGTCTATGGTGCTGAAGGATGTTCATGTAAACATAAGAGGTTTTGCTAAAATGTCAAGTGCAAGACGGAGAACGAGGATGGACGCTGCTGGCTAAGTCAGAAGGGAATCTGACAATGAAGATTCCTGCACAAAAGAATGCTCAGATTTTTTCATCCTGAAGAGAAAAGGAGCCCATGGGGGATTTTAGGCAGCTGGAAGTACCTCTGGATGTTGTAAAGTGAAAGGATTGCAGAGGTTGATACTGAAGACAAGATCAGCAAGGAGGCTGTTGATTTTCTCCAAGAAAGAAGTGAACTAGTTGGTAGCAACTGGGGCCAAAATAATAATAATAATAAATGAAAATCGACAAATGACCCAGTTTCCTAGACCTTTGGTAGATGTGCTCTGTTTAGGGAGACAGAACCATTGACTTATTAGGAAACAATGGTGGAATGACAGATATCAGTAAAATTTGGAAAATGTTTATATTACTTTTAAATATCAACTGGTGGTTAAGCATAGAGGATACAGGTTCTGGGTTCGGACAGACTTGAATTTAAATCAAAACTCTGCTACTTAATTGCTCTGTGAATGTAAAACAGTTACCTTCTCCAACCCACAATTCTCTTATATGTAAAATGGCAAAAATAGTAACTCCTATCATATAAAGTTGTTGTGAAGATTAAATGAAGGGGAAAAGAACAGAAAAACATGTAAATACTTGGCACAGTATCTGGCACACAATAAATACTTAAAAGTCATTAGATGTTCTTATTGTGAGCCAGAAAACTCCCATTGATGCTACACCCTGAAATCCAAACAGCAGCAGGAGGGCATTTATATGTCCACCACCCAGGACTAGTAGTAATGCTTAGTAAATTCATCAAGTAAGCTGTTACAGGCACCGATGACCATTTTTAAATTATTTATTTATTCATTTATTTTCTTTCCAACTTTTATTTTAGATTCAGGGAGTACATGTGCAGGTTTGTTACATGGTAAAAATTGTGTGACCTTGGAGTTTGGTGTGCAGATTATTTTGTCACTCAGGTAATAGACATAGCGCCCTGTAGGTAGTTTTTTGACCCTCACTCTCCTACCACCTTCCACCTTCAAGTAGGCCCCAGTGTTTATCGTCCTTCTTTGTGTCTAGGTGTACTCGATATTTAGCTCCCACCTATGAGAAGATAGAGTATTTGGTTTTCTGTTCCTGCATCAATTCACTTGGGATAAAGACCTCTAGCCCCATCTATGACATTGGAAAAGATGTGATCATATTCTTTTTTGTGGCTGCATAATATTCCATGATGTATATGTACTATATTTTCTTTATCCAACCTACAATTAATGAGCACCTAGGTTTATTCCATGTCTTTGTTACTGTGAATAGTGCTGTGATGAACAAATGAGTGCATGCGTCTTTGTGGTGAATTATTTGTCTTCCTCTGTGTATATACCCAATAATAGAATTGCTGGGTGGAACGATCATTCTGTTTTAAATTCTTTGAGAAATCTCCAAACTGCTTTCCACAGTGGCTTAACTAATTTACATTTCCACCAGCAGTGTCTAAGCGTTCCCTTTTGTCTACAACCTTGCCAGCATCTGTTACTTTTTGATGTTTTAATAATTGCCATTCTGACTGGTATAAGATGGTATCTCATTGTGGTTTTGATTTGCATTTCTCTAATGATTAGTGATGATAAGCATTTTTTCATATGCTTGTTTGTTACACGCATGCAGGACCATTTATTAATGCATTCGCATGCCATTCTATTCAATCACTCAAGCAGATCCCCCCGAAGACACTGACTACACTAGATCCATCTACTTTGTGTTAAAAGTGACAAAACTTTGTTTGTATAAAAATAGAAAAACATTTCTATTTTCAATAATTATAACCAGGCTTTTCCCCAATTAGTGTGAATTAGAAAAGCAGAAAGACTTACTGAAGTTCAAGTTTTCTTCAAAAAACTAAAACAAATTGTTCTATTGACTTAAAATAATTATAGTATTTTCTAAGTGCCATTTCACCCACAATATTCTTTTATTCTCTATTTTCCTGGAAGGCAATGAATGCATGCTACTGAAAATCAGCTTCTTTAACCAAACAAATTAGTGTCCAGTTTTTACTCTGTGTGACTTTGACAAAGTTAATAACTTCTCTGAACTTGAGGTTCTTCCTACATTTCTTATATCAACTTTATGAGGCTGAAGATTACATGAAGCCAGATGAGTGGGACAGAGTAAACACCAACTCAGAACTAATTTTTTTCCCCATTCCTATACAATCATGTAGGAAAAGACTAACAAACGTTCCATGGCCTTAATGGATTTAGTGCAAAGTGTCCTTATTTTTTTTAACCCATCATGGTGTCTCTGGCCTCACTTTTTCCTGGGCTATTTGGCTAATTTTCCTGGTGCTTCCAAGTTCAAACTCCTGAAACAAAAAATCAGGTTTATCTAGCTCATGTTTGTGAATGAGGTCACTGCACAAAGATTCACCTCCAGACCATGGACTCACCAGTCTTGGGTCAAACAACCACCCTGGGTCACGTATTCACTTCAGTGTTATTTGAGTGGGAAGGGAGGATGTGTCAAGTGGTAAGAAGCATGGACACCCAGCACAAGCCTTCAATGGAGTCTGTGGGCAAAAGTGTTGTCACAAGGGATTTGGGGCAGGCACAATGATTGGAGTCGCTGATAAAGTGTGGCACACAGAACGCCCGCATGGAATGTTTACTAATAAATGAAGTTCTACTTCCTGATTTACTGTGGAATCATTTATGTCCCAAGCATTTCTTCCAAATGTAGTTGTAGACATTTAGCTTCTCTGCACAAGATGCGACCATGGCAAGTGTCTCCTGCTCTGCCTTGTAAGAGTCACAGATCTCACTATGCATCTGGCATTCAATGTCATCCTGTCTTTGGGCGGGTAACTTTCTGAGTAGGTATGGCCTCTCATGGTCTTGACAGTGGAAAGGGGATTGTGAAGGAATGTAAAGAATTTATATTCAAAAGCAATTAACTGAGAAAGTTTTTCTTTTCCTTTGACCTAGGCTTTACCATGGGGCTCCATTGTGGTCAAGGCAGGAGTCTTCACACACCCTAGCTCCTGTTTAGTAAGTAGTGGGATAGTAGCACACAGACACCCTCAGTGTTTCTTCACTTTCTTCTACTTTGCCTTCCTTTAAATCTCTGTCAGAATTGCTAATTTTTTTTTTTTTTGCATATGGCCTCCTATTTGTCCCGGTTTGCCCAAGAAATATCTCAGTCCTGAGCACACTGGGATCATTTTTACCCTACCTACCTCCTGTCTCTTGCACTTCCTGGAGTCACAGCCCACTTTGTTCCACACCTGCTGCTCTTGTTTATCCATCTACCAGTTGATAGACATGTGGGTTGTTTTCACTTTTGACTATTATGAATAATGCTACTATAAATATTTGTGTACAAGTGTTTGTTTGTGCATAATATTTCAGCTCTCTTGAGTATACAGCTAGGAATGAAATTGCTTGGTCATATGGCAATTCAATGTTTAAAATTTTAAGCAACTGCCAAACTGTTTTCTACCCAAGGTGCAAAATTTTGTATCCCTACCAGCAATATATGAGGATTTTAATTTTTACAAATCTATGTCAACACATTATTTTCTGTTTAATATTATTATTATTAAAGCTTTTCTTGTATGTGTAAAGTGGTGTCTTCTTGTGGTTTTTGTTTGCATTTCCCTGATGACTAACAATGTTGAACATCTTTTCAAGTGTTTATTCACAATTCGTATATTTTTCTTTTTTTTTATTATTATACTTTAAGTTCTAGGGTATATGTGCACAACGTGCAGGTTTGTTACATATGTATACATGTGCCATGTTGGTGTGCTGCCCCCATTAACTCGTCATTTACATTAGGTATATCTCCTAGTGCTATCCCTCCCCCCGGTCCCCACAACAGGCCCCAGTGTGTGATGTTCCCCTTCCTGTGTCCCAGTGTTCCCATTCTTCAATTCCCACCTATGAGTGAGAACATACAGTGTTTGGTTTTTTTGTCCTTGGGATAGTTTGCTGACAATGATGGTTTCCAGCTGCATCCGTGTCCCTACAAAGGACATGAACTCATCCTTTTTTATGGCTGCATAGTATTCCATGGTGTATATTTGCCACATTTTCTTAATCCAGTCTATCACTGATGGACATTTGGGTTGGTTCTAAGCCTTTGCTATTGTGAATAGTGCCGCAATAAACATACATGTGCATGTGTCTTTATAGCAGCGTGATTTATAATCCTTTGGGTATATACTCAGTCATGGGATGGCTGGGTCATGCAGACATTCAGAGTTTTGATAGAGATTGCATTGAATCTAACAATTAATATATTAGTCTGTTCTCACACTGCTATAAAGATACTGCCCAAAACTGGGTAATTTATAAAGAAAAGAGGTTTAACTCTTTTTTGACTCACAGTTCCACATGGTTGGGGAGTCCTCAGGAAACGTACAATCATGATGGAAGGTGAAGGGGAAGTAAGGACCTTTTTCACATGGCGGCAGGAGAAGGAAGTGCAAGCAGGAAAAATGCCAGATGCTTATAAAACCATCAAATGTTGTAAGAACTCACTCATTATCAAGAGAAGAGCATGGGGGAACCTCCCCCATGATCCAATCACCTCCCAACAGGTCTCTCTTTAAACACCTGGGGGTTACAATTCAGGATGAGACTGAGATTTGGGAGGACACAAAGCCTAACCATATCAATCAATTTGGGCATATTGCCTTCTTAAAAGCATTATGTCTCAAATCCATGGCCATGGTGTCTTTACATTTATTTTGGTATTTTACAATTGCTTTTAACATTGGTTTATAGTTTCCAGTGTAGAAGGCTTACACTTCTTTTGTTAAATTTGTTCCTAAGTGTTTTATTACATTTGATGATGTTGTAAAGGAAATTGCTTTCTTAATTTCATCTTTTAAGAGACTTGATTTCTTAAAGTGGTTTTAGGTTTACAGCAAAATTGAGAGGAAGGTGCAGAAATTTCCCATATACTTCCATTCCCATGTATACATAGCCTTCTCCATTATCTACATTCCCTACCAGAATGTTACATTTGTTGCAAACAATGAACCCACATTGACACATCATAATAACCCAAAGCCTATAGTTTACATTAGGATTCATTCTTGGTATTATACATTCTGTGGATTTGGACAAATGTGTAATTATATGTATCCACCATTATCATATCACACAGAGTATTTTTCACTGGCCTAAAAATCCTCTGTGCTCAACCTACTCATCCCTCCTGCAACACCTGACAACTCTGGATCTTTTTACTATATCCATAGTTTTGCCTTTTCCAGAATGTTATTTATTTGGAACCATTTAGTAGGCCCTTTTGACATTGGCCTTTTCACTTAATAATAGTATTTTGGGTTCTTTCATGTGTTTCATGGCTTGAGAGTTCATGTTCTTTAGCACTGAATAATATCCTATTGTCTAGATGTACCATGCTTTACTTATTTATTCACCTACTGAAGGAAATCTTGGTTGCTTCAAAGCTTTTCCAATTATGAATTAAGCTGCTATAAACACCTGTGTGTAAATTTTTGTGTGAACATAAGTTTTCAACTCCTTTTGGTAAACACCAAGAAGAGAGATTGCTGGATTTTATGGTAAGGGCATAATTAGTTTTATAAGAAACCTGCCCAACTGTCCTCCAAAGTTGTAGCATTTTCCATTCTCACCAGCAATCAATGAGAGCTCCTGTTGCTCCACATCCTTGCTGAAGTTTGTTGTAGCCAATGTTCTGGATTTTGGCCAATCTAATATGTGTATAGTGATATCTCATTGTTGTTTTAATTTGCATTTCCCTGATGACATATGAGCTGAAGCTTCTTTTCATATGCTTATTTGTCACCTATGTATCTTCTTTGGTGAGGTGTCTATTAAGGTCTTTGACCCATTTTTTATTGATACATAATAATTGTATAAATATATGAGGTTATGTGATATTTGATACATGCATATTATATGTAATAATTAAATTAGGGTATTTAGAATATCCGTTGCCTCAAACATCAGACCTATGTTTTAATCAAATTGTTTGTTTCTTATTGTTGAGTTCTAAGAGTTCATTGCATATTCTGAATGACAGTTCTTTAACAGATGTGTCTTTCAGAAGTATTTTCTCTCAGTCTGTGGCTTGTCTTCTCGTTCTTTTGACATTGTCTGTCAGATAGGAGTAGTTTTTCATTTTAATTAAGTTCAGCATCCGTTATTTATTTCACAGATTATACTTTTGGTCTTGTATCTAAAAAGGCATCCCCATAACCAAGGTCATCTATATTTTCCCCTACATTACTTTTAAGATTTTTATAGTTTTGATTGATACTATGATCAATACTGTGACCAATAGTATGATCAACTTTGAAGTAATTTTTGGGAAGGGTGTAAGTTCTGTGTCTAGATTTATTTTATTTTGTTCTTCATATGGAGGTACAATTATTTCAACATCATTTGTTGAAAAGACTGTCTGTGGTCCATTGCATTACCTTCAGTTCATTGTCAAAGATAAATTGACTATATCGACGTGAGTCTATTTTGGGGCTTCTGTTCTGTTCCATTGATCTATTTGTCTCTTATTTTGCCAATATCATGCTATCATGATTACTGTAACTTCATAGTACGTTTTGAAGTTAGGTAGTGTCAGTCCTACAATTTTGTTCTCCTCCTTTGATATTATGCTGGCTATTCTGGGGCTTTTTTCTCTCCATATAAACTTTGAAATTACTTTGTCAATATCCACAAAGTAACATGCCAAGATTTTGATGAGAATTATGTGGACTTTATAGATCAAATTGGAAAAAAAACTAACATCTTGACAATATTGAATTTTCCTGTGAATCAACATAATATTTATCTCCATGTATTTAGTTCTTATTTAATTTGTTTATTTACAGTTTTGTAGTGTTCCACAAAGACATCTAGTACGTGGTTTGTTAGACTTATATCTAAGCATTTCAATTTTGGGCACTAATGTAAATGTGTTTTAACTTCAAATTCCACTTGTTCATTGCTGGTACATAGAAAAGCAATTGACTTTTGTATGTGATATTCTACAGTCTTGTATCTTGCATCCTTGCTATAATCATTTATTAGTTCAAGGTTTTCTGTTTATTTTTTCAGATTTTCTATGCAAATGATGTTGTCATCTGTCAACAAAAAGTTTTGTTTCTTCCTTTTCAACTTGTATACCCTTTATTTCTTTTTCTTGTTTTATTGCATTAGCTAGGAATCCTATTAAGGTGTTGAAAAGTCGTGGTGAGAGGAAATATCCTTGCCTTATTTTTAATTTTAGCAGGGAAGATTCTAGTTTTCTCATCATTAGGTATGGTGTTCACTATAGATTTTTTGTAGATATTCTTTATCAAGTTAAGGAAGTTTCACTCCACTAGTTTACTGAGCCTTTTGTCAAATTTTATCATGAATGGGTACTAGATTTTTCAAATGCTCTTTCTGTATTTATTGACAATATTATATGATATTTCCTTTTTAGCCTATTAATGTGATGGATGACATTAATTGATTTTCAAATGTTAAACCAGCCTTACATGCGTGAAATAAATTACTCTTGTTTGGTGTGTATAATTCTTTTTATACATCATTGAATTCGATTTGCTAATATGTTGTTGAGAATTTTTGCATCTATGTTCATGAGAGATATTTGTTTGTAGCTTTTTTTCTTGTAAGGTCTTTGTTGAGTTTCAGTATTACAGTAATTCTAGATTCAGAGAATGAGTTACTATTTCCTTCACTTCAATCTGCTGAAAAATACTGTAGAGAATTCATGTAATTTCTTACTTAAATGTTTGGTAGAATTCACCAATGAACCTATATGAGCCTGGTATCTTCTGTTTTGAAAAGTTATTGATTCAATTTCTTTAATAAATATAGGCATATTCAGGTTGTCTATTTATGCATTGCATTGTATGAACATACCACATTTTTTACCTATGTATCAATCGATAGATTTGTAATTTAGGCTGTTTCCATTTTTTGGCTATTAGGAATAATGTTGCTATGAAAATTCATGTACAAGTTTTTTTTGTGAACATGTTTTCATTTCTGTTAGATATATACCAGTTATCTCAGAATTGCTATATTATATGGCAACTCTTTGTTTAATCATTTGCAGGACTTCCAGACTGTTTTCCATCTACAATATTTATATTCCTATCAGCAGTGTGTGAAAGTTCCAGTTTCACCACGTACATATCAACACTTGGGTGTCATCAGTGTTTTTTTCCACTTTTATTTAGGTTCAGGGATACATGTGCAGGTTTGCTAGAGAGGTGAATTGCATGTCCTGGGATTTGGTGTACAAATTATTTCATCACCCAGGTTATCAGCATAGTATCTATGGGTAGTTTTTTTTGTTCTCACCCTTCTGCAACTCTCCACCCTCAATTCGGCCCTGGTGTCTCTTGTTCCCTTCTTGATGTCCCTGTGTACTCAATGTTTAGCTTCCCCTTGTGAGTGAGAATATGTGGTATTTTGTTCTCTGTTCCTGTGTTAGTTCACTTAGGATAATGGCCTCCAGCTCCATCCACGTTGCTACAAAGGACATGATCTCATTCTTTTTATGACTGCATAATATTCCATGGTGTATATATGCCACATTTTCTTTACCCAGTCTACTGTTGATGGACGTTTAGATTGATTGCATGTCTTTGCTATTTTGAATAGTGCTGTGATGAACATATGTGTGCATGTATTTTCATAATAGAAAGATTTATCTTGCTTTGGGTGTTTACCCAAGAACGGGATTGCTAGGTTGAATGGTAAATCTGTTTTAAGTTCTTTGAGAAGTCACCAAACTGCTTTCCTCAATAGCTAAACTAATTTACATTTCCACCAATAGTGTATGAATGGTCCCTGTTCTCCACAACCTTGCCAGGATCTGCTATTTTTTATTTTTAATAAAAGCCATCTTAACTGGGGTGAGATGATACCTCATTGTGGTTGAGATTTGCATTTCTCTAATGATTAGTGGTGCTGAGCATTTCTTCATAGACTTATTGGCGTTGTGTATGTATTCTTTTGAAAAGTATCTGTTCATGTCCTCTGCTGAGTTTATAATGGGCTTCTTTGTGTTTTGCTTGTAAATTTGTTTAAGTTTATTATAGATTCTGGATATCAGACCTTTGCCAATGGCACAGTTTGCAAATATTTTCTCCCATTCTGTCAGTTGTCTGTTTACTCTGTTGATAGATTTTTTTTGCTATGCAGAAGCTCTTTAGTGAAGTCCTATTTGTCAATTTTTGGTTTTGTTGCAACTGCTTTTGGTGTCTTCATCATGAAACCTTTGCCAGGTCCTTGGTACATAATGGTATTTCGTAGGCTATCTTCCAGAGTTTTCATAGTTTTAGGTTTTACATTTAAGTCTTTAATTCATCTTAAGTTTATTTTTGTGTAGAGTGTAAGGAAGGAGTCCAGTTTCAATGTTCTGCAGATGGCTAGCCAGTTATCCCAAAACCATTTACTGAAAAGAAATTTCTTTCCCCATTGTTTGTTTTTGTCAATTTTGAGAGTTATTAGATGGTTATAGGTGTGTGGCATTATTTCTGGGCTCTCTATTCTGTTCCATTGGTCTATATGTCTGTTTTTGTGACATTACCATGCTGTTTGGTTACTGTAACCTTGTAGCGTAGTCTGGAGTTGAGTAATGTGATGCCACCAGCTCTGTTCTTTTTGCTTAGGATTCCCTTGGCTATTTGTTTAAGTTCTGCATGAATTTTAAAATAGTTTTTTTCAAGTTCTGAGAAGAATGTCATTGACAGTTTGATAGAAATAACATTTAATTTGTAAATTACTTTGGACAGTGTGGCTATTTTAAGAATATTTGATTCTTCCTATCCATGAGCATGGAATGTTTTTCCATTTGTATCCATCTCTGATTTCTTTGCCTACCCTGTTTGCAGAAAACATAATTTACACCCAGGAAACCTCATACTTTCTGCACAAAAGCTCCTTGATCCAATAAACAAATTCAGCAAAGTTTCCAGATACAAAATTGATGTACAAAAATCAGTAGCATTCCTATACAACAACAGCATCCAAGCTGAAAGCCAAATCAATAGTGCAGTTCCATTCACAATAGGCACAAAAAGAATAATACACCCGGGATAACAGCTAACCAGGGAAGTGAAAAATCTCTTCAGTTTTTTTCAACTCAGCAGTTGAGTCCATCTCAGGAAAACATGTTCTTTCCTTGTTCATTAAAAGCAACTCCTCATCTATTAAAGTTTTATCATGAGATTGCAGCAATTTAGTCTTATCTTTGGGCTCCACTTCTAATTCTACTTCTCTTACTATTTTTACCACATTTGAAGTTACTTCCTCCGCTGAGACTTGAACTACTCCTAGTCACCCATGAGTTTTGGAATCTAATTCTTTTGAACACCTGTTAAGATGGATATTTTTACCTCCTCTCATGCATCACAAATGTTCTTTGTGGCACTTCTAATGCTGAACCCTGTCAAGAAAGTTTTCAATTTACTTTACCCATATTTATCTGAAGAATCACAATCTATTGCAGCTATAGCCTTACAAAATGTATTTCTTAAATAATAAGGCTTGAAATTTGAAATGACTCTTTGATTCATGAGCTACAAAATAAATGTTGTGTCAGCAGGCATAAAAATAAAATAAAACAAAAACATTAATCTCCTTGTACATCATTATCAGAGCTCTTGGGTGACCAGATACATTGTCAAATGGTAATATTTTGAAAGGAATCCTTTTTTCCAGGCAATAGATGTCAATACTAGGCTTAAAATATTCAGTAAACTATGCTTCCAACAGATGTGCTGTCCTCCAGGCTTGGTTGTTCCATTTATATGTCACAGACAGAATAGAATTAACATTATTTTTAAGGTTTCTAGGATTTGTAGTATGGTGAATGAGTACTAGCTTCAATTTAATGTCACCAGCTGCATTAACTCCTAACACGAAAGTTAGCCTGTCTTTTGAAGCTTTGAAGCCAGGCATTGACTTCTCTCTAGCTAATGAAAGTCCTAGATGATGTCTTCTAATTGAAGGTTCTTTGATTGACAATGAGAATCTGTTTAGTATACCTACCTTTATCACTTATATTACCTAGCTTTTCTATGCAACTTGCTTCAGCTTCTATATTAGCACTTGCACTTCATCCTGCACTTTTATGTCAAGGAAATAGCTTTTTTTCCTTAAATTTCACAGCCCAATCTCTGCTAGCTTCAATATTTGTCTGCATCTTCCTTACTTCTTAGCCTCATAGAATAAAAGATAGCTAGGGCTTTGATCTGGATTAGGCTTTAGCTTAAGGAAATGTTGTGACTAGTTTTATCTTTTATCCAGACCACTAAAACTTTTTATCAACAATAAGGTTGTTTCGCTTTGTGTTTATTCCCGTGATCACTGGAGTGTCACTTTTAATTTCCTTCAAGAACATTTTGTTTGCGTTCACAACTTGGCTAACTATTTGTTGCAAAAGGCCTATCTCAGCTTTTGACATGCCTTCCTAAGTGTAATCATTTGTAGCTTTGGTTTTAAAATGATAGACATGAAAGTCTTCGTTTCATTTGAACACCTAGAGGTCATTTTAGTGCTATCGGTTGGCCTAATTTCAATATTCTTGTGTCTCAGGGAATGGGGAGGTCTGTAGAGAGGGAAAGAGTTGTAGGAACAGCTGGTAGATGAAGCAGTCAGAACACACATAACTTTTATCAATTAAGTTTGTTATATTATTAGGCATGGTACATGATACCCTAAAACAATTACAATAGTAACAGCAGAGATCACTGACTGCAGATCACCACAAGTAATATAATCCAAAAAAACCTTTTAATGTTGTGAGAATTATCAAAATATGATACGGAGACATGAAGTGAGCACATGTTCTTGGAATAATGGTACCAATCAACTTGCTTGATGCAGAGTTGCCACAAACCTTGAATTTGTAAAAATTATAATATCTGTAAAGCATAATAAAGTGAAGCACAATAAAATAAGGCATGGCTGCACTCATATTTGTGTTTTTCTTTCTTCTCTTATTAATGTCTCATTTCAGTATACTAGGGTAGAAAACATGCTTTTCAATTTTTTAAAATTTATTCAAGTTCTTTTTCTATGGCTTAGCATATCGTCTATCCTGAAGAATGTTCCATGTGCAAAAAAAATGTGCATACTATTGCTGTTAGGTGGAGTGTTCTATAGAGATCTGTAAGATCTGGTGGTGTTGAAGTCACATTTTCTTGCTGGTCTCTTGTGTTGTTGCTGTATACATTATCGAAAGTGGTGTATTGAAGCCTTCAAATAGTATTATTAAATTTTCTATTTCTACCTTTCATTCTGTCAATTTTCACCTAATGTATTTTGAAGTTCACTTGTTAGATGCATATATACTTAGAATTTGTATATCTTCTTGATGGATTGACACTTTTGTCATTATAAAATGCTCTTTTTGTCTCAGTAACAATCTTATCCTAAAGCCTGTTTTTTCTCTGGTATTAGTATAACCACTCTAGCTCTTTTTTTTTTTCATTATTGTTTTTACATACTGCTGCATTGTATACCTTTTACTAACATACTTTCAACCTATTTGTGTATTTGAAATTTAAATTGTAGACTTTTAGGAAAGCACGCACATAGTTGGATCATGTTTTTTCTTTTAATCCATTCTGCCAATCTCTGTCATTTAACTGGATAATTTAATCCATTTAACACTTAATGTATTACTCTTAATTAATTTATATATACACACACATATAGTGTGTGTATATATAAACTTTACTCCTTTATAACTCTGTTCTCTCCTTTACGCCATTGTCATAAATATATTTACATACAATTTATAATCATAAACATATTTATAATTATTGCTTTATTCAATTTTCTTTTAAATAGGAGGAAAAGAAGGACTTAAAGACAAAATCGTATTTATATTGTGTTTTACATTTACCTTTACCAGTGCTTACTATTTTTTATGATTATTGCTTAGCAATCTATTAAGTCTAAAGGACATCATTTAGTAGAGCTGACTTGACTAATTCTCTCAGTTTTTCTTTATTTTTTTATCTTTCATTTGGAAGGACAGTTTTTCTGACTGTAGAATTATTGGTTAACGGGTTTTTTTTTTCTTTTTCCTGTTTGTTTATTTCTTGAAGTTGGCTGTTGGTTCTCCATGGGTTTAAATGGCAAGTCAGCTATTAACCTTAGTGAGGATCCCTTATATATGATGATTCATTTCATTCTTGTTGGACACAAAATTCCCAGTCTTTTGACAATTTGATTAGGATAATGTCTAGATTGTGTTTATCCTATCTGAAGTTTGTTGAAATTCTTAAATGTGTATATTAACTCTTTTTTTTTTGCTATCAATTTGCGAATATCTTGACCACTACTTTCTCAAATTTTTTTCTTTCTCTCTTCCTCTGTCTCCTTTCCTGTTGTGACTCCCATGATATGTATGTTTGTGTGCTTTATGGTGTCACACAGGTCTTTGAGATTCTATTCATTTTTCTTCTTTTTTTCTGTTTCTCTTACTAGATAATTTCAATCGATATTTCACGTGATTCCTCTGCCAGCTGAAATCTACTGTCGAGTCTTTCTAATAATTTGTTTTATTTCATTTATTCTACTTTTCACCTCCAGAATTTCCATTTGGTTATTTTTAAATAATCCATATTTCTGTTGTGTTCTATCTACTGAAATATCATTCTCTATTTTCCTTTGGTTCTTTAAACAGTTTCCTTTAGTTCTTTAATCACATTTAAAATAAATAATTTAAAGTTTTTGTCTCTGTTTGAAGTCTAGAATTCCTAAGACACAGATTTTATTCACTGTTTTTTCTTGTATATAAGCCATGTTTCTATATTTCCTAGCATGTTTTGAAATTTGTGTTTAAAAAATAGACACTTTAAAAAATCAAATTGGGCAACTCTGGGAATTAGGTGCTTCCCCAAACTCCAAGATTTATTGTTTTTGCTGTTTATTGTAGTGACTTTTGTTGTTTAGTGACTGCTATAAACTAGTTCTGTAAGTCTATATGCTTCATCATGTGTGGTCACTGAAGTCTCTACCTGGTTAGTTTACTGTTCCACTAATGACTAAACAGAGATTTCACCAAATGCCTGCAAACAGTAAGTCTCTCAGTCTTTGCTAAATGGTTTCTTATGTGTGTTGAGGGCACATCTTCTGCATTCAATCAGGTGGTTAGCAATTCCTTCTTAGTTTTCTCTTCTTGCTTCTACAAAACCTCAAAATCATCCAGAATTCAGTTTAGGCCCTCCTAGGTCTTTTCTGACTATGTGTCCATGAACTTCTAGATTCCCAGGATATGTGGGAGATTTTTGAAGCCTTATGGATACATTTTACCCTAGTTTCTTCTTGTAAGTTTGTAGTTAGTTTATTGTTTGCCACATTTACCATTTACTACCTCAGGCAGCCAGCAAATTAAAACAGTTCTCTGTAATTTTTTTTTTTTTTTTTTTTTTGACAAATGCCCCTTAGTGAAGTTTCTTCACACTATGCAAGCTTTGAGTCAGGTTACATACAGACATTCCAGGAGACCATTAGACAAGCCAAATGATGGCAATTCTTTGAAAACAAGGCTTTGAAATAATTCAAACTCCATTCTGTTCCCTTCAATGGATTCCAGGCAGCACTCAGAATGGGGGATATCATTTCTCAAGGCTCCTGTAGACTTTAAGTGTGGTAATTAGTACTAGAACAAATGAAAATGTGACGAAGCCCCCTATTCTTCCTGAAATTCAGATACATTCCTTAAATCATGTTCTTGAGCTGGTAAAAGTCATTGGTTAATTTCTAGAGTCCTGAAAGAAGTTGATTCTAGTCCTATTTTGCCTGTATATTTTTAAAATTGCTTTTATGAAGGATTGACTAGAGGTTTCTATTTTATCATTTTTACTAATATCACTTCTTTCATTAGATTTTCAACTTCTTAAAGGAAGAATTATTTTATTTACCTATGTATTCCTGGTAATAATCATAGAGCTTACTACAAAAAGAATGATCAATATATATGAGTAAAAGGAAAAAAGGGATTGAGGTAATTTAAAAAGAGGGAGTGAGGAAGGCAAACAGGCAGGTATATTATTGTAGTCTTCTCCAGCTAATGGAAGTGTATATTTTCTATATTACTATTGAAAAATAATGGCTTTTTGCATTTCAAAAAAATGTTGAGCATCAGACAGCAGTTGAGAATACATTTTTTGAGAGGGAGAAAGTATCATTGGAAATGTCAAAAATACTGTATAGGGCATAAGCAGAAAAATGGAATACCAGGAATGGGTTCTTTTCTTCACTTTATCCTTTATGTCCGAAATGACTAGAACAATGTGGGACCCAGAACTAAATCCTTCATAAAAGCCTACAGTTAATATGCCCAAGGTTGTAGTTTATTTGTTTTTTTCTTTAGTTTTATTTATTTTTTGCTTCAGTTATTTCCTTGGGGAAAAGTCTCAGAAACAAATGTACTGAGTGGAACTGGATATGGATTTAAATTTATGACTTTTGAAATGAATTGCCAATTTTCAGCACCATGCAAAGTGATACATAGTGTTCCAGTTTTGTCATATTCTACCTTATATTAAATATTATAATTTCAGTTCCTTTGCTTCTACCTTATTCACCATAGTACATCTTTAAACACTAAAACTCTTTATTATACCTATTGACTGAACATGCATACAAATAACAGGATATAATGTAAAAGGTGCTAGTAAAGACTAAACTCAAAATGATTATTCTCAAAAACAATTTCAAGTCTCAAGTTAAAAATAAGAAAAAGAAAAACAGTGTCACAGAGAGTGCCTGATTTTTCAATTATCTTCACTAAGGCAGGTCTGTACAAACTGCACACAGCTTCAAACTTAGTTACTGCAGACCTTTTGCTCCCAGTAGGGAATTGACAAAATGTTATCAAGCATTATTCTATATTGCATTGTGGGAGTTACAGCACTTATCTACAATGAAGGAGGCAGAATTGGAGGAAGTAAGTGCCTGATTAGAATTTGAAGATAAGCACAACCTGTTCTGTAGCTGTCAGGCAGCTGCTCAGAACAGCCCCGTTCAACCTGATAATTAGCTTATAACTGAACTGTTGAGATTTATGATAAGCTCTAGCAGGTCCCTCATCTCTCCATGCTCTTCCAAAGATGGCTGATGACATTTACAAAGTTTGAACCACTGAGATTCCCCCCAATTCTGATATTCTGTAATGCCTAAAAATTTCCACTTGAAAATTAAATGTATGAATAGGTACCCCCTAAGACAGATAACTAGACTTAACTTATTTTATGATAGTTTCAAAAATTCAATGAATAGAATGTACTCAACTTTTTATTTTTTTATTTTGAGATGAAGTCTCTGTCACCCAGGCTGGAGTACAGTGGCACGATCTCAGTTCACTGCAACCGCCACCTCCCAGGTTCAAGTGATTCTCTTGCCTCAGCCTCCTGAAGAGCTGGGATTAAAGGCACATGCCACCACTCCCGGCTAATTTTGTATTTTTAGTAGAGACGGGACTTCACCATGTTGGCCAGGCTTGTCTCAAATTCCTGACCTCAAGTGATCCAACCACCTCAGCCTCCCAAAGTGCTGGGATTATAGGCGTGAGTCACCATACCCAGTCACCCAAAGTCTTAACTCATTCCAACATTAACCCAAAAGTCCAAGTTTAAAGTCTCATCTAAGACAAGGCAAGTTCCTTCCAAATATGAGCCTATAAAATAAAAAACAATTTAGTTACTTCCTAGATACAATGGGGGTACTGGCATTGTGTAAATACATTCATTCCAAATGGGAGAAATTGGCCATAACGAAGGGGCTAGAGGCCCCATGCAAGTCCAAAATCCAGCAGGGTACCCATGAAACCTTAAAGTTCCAAAATGATCTTTCACTCCGTGTCTCACATCCAGGGCATGCTGATGCAAGAGGTGGGATCCCATAGCCTTGGGGAGCCCCACCCCTGTGGCCTTGCCCCTGTGGTACACCCCACTTGCAGGTGCTTTTACAGCCTGGCATTGAGTGTCTGTGGCTTTTCCAGGTGCACGGTGCAAGCTGTCAGTAGATCCACCGTTCTGGGGTCTGAAAGATGGTGGCCCTCTTCTCACAGGTTTTGCTTCTACTAGGTGGTGGCCCAATAGGGATGCTGTGTGGGGGTTACAACCTCACTTTTCCCTTTCTCACTGCCCTATCAAAGGTTCTCCAGGAGGGCTCTGCCTCTACAGTAAACTTCTATCTGGATACCCAGACATTTTTATACCCCTCTGAAATCTAAGTGGCAGTTCCCAAACCTCAGTTCTTGACTTCTGTGCACCCACAAACTCAACACCACATGGAAGCCACCAAGCCTTGGGGCTTGCACCCTCTGAAGCGATGTCCTGAGCTGTATCTTGACCCCTTTTAGCCGTGGCTGGAGCAAAAGCAGCTTGGACACAGGTCACCATGTCCTGAGGCTGCACAGAGCAGGAGGGCCCTGGGACTGGCCCACAAAACCATTTTTCCCTCCCAAGCCTCCAGGCCTGTGATCGGAGGGGCTGCTGTGGAGGCCTCTGACCTGCCCTGGAGACATTTTCTCCATTGTCTAGGTGATCAACGTTCCACTCATTAGTTATGCAAATTTCTGCAGGAGGCTTAAGTTTCTCCCCAGAAAATGGGTTTTTCTTTTCTACCCCATTGTCAGATTGCAGATTTTCCAAATTTTTATACTCTGCTTTCCCTTGAATGTTTTGCCACTTAGACATTCCTTCTGCCAGATACCCTAAATCATCTCTCTCAAGTTCAAAGATCTCTAGGGCAGGGGCAAAATGCCACCAGTCTCTTTACTAAATCATAACAAGAATGACTTTTACTCCAGTTCCCAACAAGTTCCTCATTTCCATCTGAGATCACCTTAGCCCAGACTTTATTGTCCATATCACTTTCAGCATTTTGGTCAAAGCCATTCCACAAGTCTCTAGAAATTTCCAAACTTTCCTACATCTTCCTGTCTTCTGAGCCCTCAAAACTGTTCCAATCTCTGCCTGTTATCCAGTTCCAAAGTCACTTCTACATTTTCGGGTATCCTTATAGCAGCACCTCACCACCTCAATACTAATTTACTATATATAGTCCATTCTCACACTGCTATGAAGAAATACCCAAGACTGGGTGATTTATAAAGGAAAGAGTTTTAATTGAGTCACAGTTCCACATTGCTGGGGAAGCCTCACGAAACTTACAATCCTGGTGGAAGGCAAAGGAGAAGCAGGCACCAGGGCAGGAGGATGGAATGAGTGCAGCAGGGGAAATGCCAGATGCTTATAAAACCATCAGATCTCCTGAGAACTCACTCAAATTGCATAGTGGTCAAGTCAGGTCTTCTAGGTATCCATCAGCCAAATAACAGACATTGTAACCTTTTGTTTATTATTCTCCAAGCTCTCCGGCTTCCTTTCTTCCCATTGAACTCTTCATACTCACTCTCCTCTCAGGGCCTGTACATTTGGTATTCTAAGTGAAATTTTCTTTCCAAGCCCTTTGTGTGCTCCCTTCTCCTTCTCCGATATTTTCTCCTCAGAGAGGACTTGCTCAATGGTAGCTGAAGCAGCCATGCCCAACCCTTTCATCTCAGCCACTATCAATCATGCTTGCCTCTTTTGTGTTTCTTTTCTGTCTCTTTCTCCACTTCTGAGAAGAACAAACATGAACTCATAGTTATATCTGTGTTGCCTAAACCACACCTTGACAAGTAAAAAGACTTCAATATTACATTTGTTGACTGACTCACTTCCATCTAACCTATCTGGAGTTTTTTTCACCTGAAAATGGGCCTCATTTCTGCTATCACATAATGTTGTTGCACAGTAAGCAAGATGCCCAAAATGTGAATAATTGATGTTTACTTAATGTGAACTTGATGTCTCAAGTTCCACACTTCATGTTTCGTCTCAATCCATTCCAATCACATATCCATCTTTTCCACTAAAAATGCTCTTGGAAAACTCACCAGTGATCCCCATGAGGGGATCCAATGGCCCTTTCCGTTTCTGTATTTTATCTAATACCCTGCCAGCATTTGACAAATTTAAATGCTTCTTTTTTTCTTGTAACATTTTATTCTACTGAAGCCATTGACTGCATAGTCTCCCTTTTGTTTTCTCTTATTTCACAGAAAGCTTCCTCTGAATTTATTTTGCTGTCTCTACTCAGTTTCTGTAGTCAATGTTGAAGAGTCTCAACATTGAGGAATGTGTCCTGGGCACTGTTCTCTTTCTAACTACTCTCTTGAAATTATCTCATCCAACCTCAGGGTTTCAAATGCCATCTACATGCTGTTAACTTTCAAAATTGGTTCTCTCACCCTGACCTCTCTGTTGATATGTGAACTTGCCTAACTAATGGCTTACCTGATGTTTTCCAGTTAGACTTCTTCTTTTTTTTTTTTGAGACAGAGTCTCACCATGTCATCCAGGCCGGAAAGCAGTGGCATAATCTTGGCTCACTACAACTTCCACCTCCCAGAATCAAGCAATTCTCCTGCTTTAACTACCCAAGTAGTTAGGATTACAGGTGTGTGCCACATGCTCAGCTAATTTTTGTATTTTTAGTAGAGATGGGGTTTCACCATGTTGGCCAGGCTGGTCTTGAACTCCTGACCTCAAGGGATCTGCCTGCCTCAGCCTCCTAAAGTGCTGGGATTGCAGGCATGAGTCACCGTGCCTGGCCTTCCATTGAATTTTTAGTAGGCATATAAAACCTAATATGCCTGAAAGTAATTTTGAGTAGATTCCCCCAAGCTCTCCTTTCCATAGTCCCTTTCATCACAATAAATGATGCCACTTGTACCTATTGCCCAACCTTTTCCCCTCAGTCAACATATTTAATCCATCTGCAATCATATCCTGGGTCTGTGTATTTCTATTTCAACTCTCATGTGAATAACTTCAAGATACCTCATCTCTGTTCTGTCTCTTTTGCCCTCTGCAATCTTTCCTCTAAAAATTACAGTGATTTTTAAAAAACATATAAGTAATATTATATCACCCACCTGCTGAAAATACTTTGTCTTATTCTTATTGTTAAAGTAAAATCCACACTCTATCATAGCTGACACATTCCCTATCATCTGACAGCAACCACATTTTCTCCCTCTCATTCTCGCCTCTCTCCCTGCTCTAGCCATGCTGGACGTCATCATGGTCCTCTAATGTCCCAAGATGACTTTCTCCTAAGGAACTGCTGTCCTTTTGTGTGGACAATTATTACCTTTGTACTATGCTCCTCTGTTATTCAAGTCTCAGCATAAATGTTATCTTCAGGAAAACCTTTCCTGACCATCAAACCCATCAGCTTATGTTGCCAGTCTCCCAGGCAGTATGTTGTTTCATATCACATACTTTTATTTTCTTCACAGTAATTTCATAGTACTTATCACTTCTTAACATTATATTGTGTATTTACTTGCCAATTTTTTAAATCATCCATCAGAATTTAAGTCCTCCTAGGGATGTTTTCATGGTCTTTCTGTATCTTTAGTAGCTAGGGCAATGCCAGAATAGTAAGAGATCAATAAATAAGCTGTGAATTAATGTATATTGCACAGCAAGGACAAAATTAATTAAATTAAATTCATAGCTTCTTCCTGAATTCCGAACTGAATTTTCCAATTTTAACTGTATTTATTTCCTTGGATGACCCCCTAGGGTCTTTCATCTTTGCAACTCAAAACAACAGACATCCAATCATAGTACTCTACTCCTGACTTAAAACTTGATCCCTTTTTTCCTTTTTCTTTATACCTATAAATGCCATCTAGTCTGCTCTCTCAAGAAAAAAAACCTGGGAGTCATCTGTCTCATGTTATCTATATTTATTAAACCACATGTGCTCTGAAACTAGTCACCCTGACCATGGTTTCCTTATTTCTAATCTATCCCCACTCCAGTTTCCCAATAAATCTGAACACAAGCCAAATATGTCACTCCATGATGCAAGTTCACTGAGTTCCACTTGGATGAAGTCCCAATTGCTTCCACCATGTTTATGCATTCATGTACTCATTCAGTAAATATTCAGCGCTTGCTGTTCAGAATTATAGGTGTCAGAAACAGAGTCAAGAAAAATGAAGCCTCTGCCCTTATAGCACTTACATTCTAGTAGAAGAGACAGGCCAAAAGGCCTGGCATTCATTCATTCAGTAAATATTCATTCACTCATTCAGTAAATATTCAGTGCTTACTGTTCCAAATTACAGGGGCCAGGAACAGAGTCGAGAAAAATGAAGCCTCTGCCCTTATAGCACTTACATTCTAGTAAGAGAGACAGGCCAAAAGGAGAAAAGCAAATGAATATATGAAAAATGGAAAGTAGTGAAAGGTTCAGTAAGGAAGTGAGAAAAAAATAAAAAGACCACAAGCGATTGGAGTTGGAAGGCTTCTTTAGATAAGGTAGTCAAGGGAAGATTGCTCTGAGGAGCTGGCATTTGACCAGATCCTGAATGGAAAGACATAGGACCATGTGGATATCCAAGGGAAGGGTATTTCACATGGAAATAACAAGAGGGGCAGAAATCCTGAGGTGGAAATGTGCTTGGTGTATTTGAGGAGCTGTAAACAGCCAGCAGGGTGGGAGCACAGTGACCAAGAGGCAGGATCTTTCTGACTTTGCCCATCCACCTCTCAGGTTTAATATCCTCCTCATTTCCCTAACCCATGTTACACCACTGGTCATTTCCCAAGCACATCAAACACTCACATGGGCCCATATCTTTGCATATATGATTCTCTCTGCCTAGAGGGTACTTTTTCTCCTAATCCTCTAGTCAACTCCCATTTACCCTTCTGGTGCCAAAACAAATGTCACCTTCTCAGAAACAACTCTCGCTCTGCCAAGGAGTTAGGTGGCATTTCTCTGAGTTTCCACTCCTGTACTCCTCTCTGTCATAGCATTTGAAGCACCATTCTAGCTCTTTGCTTGGTTTCTCCTCATACAGCAGTTCTGTGAGAGGTTGGATGCTTATAATATGTATTTTTTTTAAAACAGAAGGAAGGAAGTAAGGAAAAAATGATAGACGGATAGAAGAAAGGAAGGAAGATAGAAAAAAAGGAAGGAGGTAAGCTTAGGAAATTTTTGTAATCTAATAATTTGTTTTCTAGAAATGCCTTTTTGCTGCATAACTTTCTTACTGTATTTGGTTGTATTTCATGGAAATCAGTGTAGAGAATTCCAGTATTTACGTAAAAATAAAACCTCGGAAATCATTTGATCATCGCTCCTCTTCACACAACACAAATGTACTCCTGTATAAAGTCAGGCAAAAACCTGCAATGGCAGGTTGCCTCATGCACTTCAGACTTGCACATCATCTTGGAAGGCCAGCTTTGTTGCTATAGTAACTGGATCTCTATCAGAAACCAGGAATTAATATAGAGAAAAGGAGAGGTACAGAGGCAATATGGAGAATTCAGTCTGAGCATTAGTGAAGGTATTGGGTTAGCAACCCTTCGGCAGGCACAGTGATGTGCACAATTCCTCGTTCCTGGTGCTGGTCAGTGAGGTCAGCATTATGAGTTTTAGACGGGTCCCCTAAGGAACTGCAAGAGAGGCTTCCTCAAGGTTGTTCATTAACTTATTTTACTTGCAGACATTTGAATTAATCGTATTTCTGGACATATTATAACAACCATTTTGTATAAGGACCCCCTCTTGTTTTGTTTTTATTACCCAGACCTTCATTCCTCTCTTCCTCCCTTCCAAGGTGTTCCACTGTCATGTGTTTTGATATGGCTTTTCAAATACTTTTATATAAATTGTTTTAATTGACATAAATGACAATGTTCTATTAATTTTATTGTACTGTATATTTTTTAATCTAATGATATATTTTTACAACTTACTCATTTTGCTGCATATTTGTTTTGCTTACCTCACTCCCTAGTAATTGATTCCTTCATTACTTCTAACACTTCGCTATCGAGACCGGTGCTCAAATGATGTCCTTCTACACGCTACCTGATGGAACAGAGAGTAAAAATTATTTCCTGCAGAAATAAAAGACAAAAGTAACAAGCCAATTGCTTTTCTTCCCCTTAATATTATCAATATCACCCTTTAAAGAAACCACACTTTAGTAACGTGGCAGAAGAGGGCAAGCTTGAACAAAGAGCCCTTGCCACAAACTACCTGGAAATAGGAGAACATCCACCTCTAGACAAAACTATCACAAGGAAAAAAAAAAAACAGAAGATCTGAATCAAACATTTCAGCTGATGGGCACTTCCACCTCCCCAAATTAACAAAATACAAAAAGAAAAATAAAACACAATACTCCAAACTTCAATAAGAATCCATAAATAAGGTTGTTTAGATAATATCTCAAGCCAGAAATTGAAAAAGCGAGAACAGCAAAGAACAACAACAGAAACTAAAATAGATGCAGCAAGAGTTGATCAAACTAATCAAATAGAGAAAAAAATAAAACCATCTTGGAAACGAAGACTAAATTATGTGGTTGCCAGGGGAGAAGAGATTCAAGTAAGATCTAACAAGAAGAATTGAAGAAAAACAGAAAACAGTCAAGGAAATAAAAATGAAATAAAGAAGTAAACATGGTCGGAGAAAAAGAGAAAAATTAGTTTAAATAGAGAACAAAGAAAGGAAGTATAATGAGAGTTTCTGAATAATACTTTGAAACAGAACTAATATTTAAAACTACAATCCAAGAAACCTTTCCAAAAATAGGAAAACATAGATTAATAAACTGACAGTCCTCTGGCACCTCAGAAAATTGATTTAGAAAAATTAACTTCAAGAATACTCTTTTTTTTTTTTTTTTTTTTTTTTTTTGAGACGGAGTCTGGCTCTGTCGCCCGGGCTGGAGTGCAGTGGCGCGATCTCGGCTCACTGAAGTTCCGCCTCCCGGGTTCACGCCATTCTCGTGCCTCAGCCTCCCCAGTAGCTGGGACCACAGGCGCCCGCCACCAGGCCTGACCAAATTTTTTGTGTTTTTAGTAGAGATGGGGTTTCACCGTGTTAGCCAGAGTGGTCTTGACATCCTGACCTCGTGATCCGCCTGCTTCGGCCTCTCAAAGTGCTGGGATTACAGGCGTGAGACACCGCGCCCGGCCAAGAATATTCTTAAAAGCAAAAAACAAAGGAAAATCCTCAGCACTGTTAGAACGAGAAAACTAGGTTGGGATCAAGTCTCTCAAGAATAAATATAAGACATTGCTGTGGTGGGAGAATGTTATAAGAAATGCAAGGACATGTAGCCAAGCCTTTAAGCAACAAGAGGATAGAAAGCTAGTTTTTGTTTGTTTGTTTGTTTGTTTGTTTGTTTGTACTTTAAGTTCCCTTGAGCTCTTTCTGAGGAGTATGTTAAAAGATGGGCTCCAGAAATCTAAGGGTTGACTGGGGAAATTGTCAAAACGACACTGATGAGTGTGTGTATAATTGTAGAACCAAGAATTAAGCAAAGTTGAAGCAGACTGGAAAACTGAGTATAAATATATGCTTCTGACAAAGCAGAAGAAACATAACTAGAAAAATTGAGAAAGGTGAAAAAGAAAGGAAAGTAGAATGAGACAATGACTACTGTATAATTAATAGGTAAGAATCAATGTTTATCACATAGAAATTATAGACCTGATAGCAAAATTTAAATAACAAAGTGAATTAAGGACAATACAAGTTTTATGAATACAAATGTAACACTACTATCAAAATACAAACATTTCTAAAGGCTAAAATATTTAAATATAAATATATACATATGGAGAGAGACACATAAAGAATTACAGTCAAACCACACAATAACTCTAATATTATATAAATGTTTACTGGAGGTATTAGCTAATGTAATTGGATAAGAGAAAAAACTAGGGATACAATAATTGGAAAAGAATAATAAGAACATCTTTATTTGCCAATGACACAACATTATATTCTATAAATATGACTGAATCCATGATAAAACCAATTACAAAAATAAGCATTTGTTAAGATAGCAGGATAAAAATTAAAATACAGAAATCAATATGCTTTATATGCATCATTAAGAACCCCTTGAAAGAGAAAATACCATAGCATTAAAAATATGTTTATATTACTAAGCAAGAAATGTTTAAAACCTATATTAAGGAAACAGCAATAATTATAAAACACTCTTGAAAGACACCTATGTACGCTTGAATAAATAGAAAGATACACCATTAAGACACATCACCAAGATGTCAGTTCTCTCTAAGTTAAGCATTTAATTTATCCCAATAAAAATACAAACAAGGTATTTTGCTATAACTAGACAAGTTGATACTAAAGTCCATATAGGAAAAACTAAATGAATAATAATATGTAATTATAGTTATAATAATACAGTAAAAGAAGGTCTGTGAGGAAGGGAGGACTACTTTTACCAGATATTAAAACATACAGCTAAACCTAATAAATACATAAATACTAAAGCATGCATAGACAAAAGACCAATGAGATGGAATAGAAATTCTAAAATTACTCTGAGCTGCATATGGAAATCTGGTATCTAAAAAAGGAAGTATCTCATATCAATGAGAGTAAAGGAGTTTTTAATAAACGGTGTTAGGAAAACGGAATAGCCATCTGAAGATGGTTTTAATTAAATTAATTTCTCAGATCATATGTAACAAGAGAATCATGATAGATTAAACACCTAAATTTAAAAAAATACAACTATCCACAGATTGGAATAAAATTATTCTAACCTGGGTGTAGATAAAGAGTATCTATACCATAACATCCAGAGTCAATTTAAAAAATTGATAATTTTTCTACAAAAATTTGTATAAAATTATGGTTAAAAATATGTAGGCAAAGTCACAAGAAAATGGACAAATTGTGGGAAAAGTTGTGACATATGTGATGAATAAAAACTAATTTCCTTAACATATAAAGACTTTTATAATTGGTGAGAAGACCAAAAATGAAAATGAACATGAAAAGGAAATTCACATATAAACGGCTCTTAAACCTCTGAAAAAATACTCAATCTCACTCATGATAAGAAAATTAAATTATTAAAACTTAACTGGAAAATATTTTTTTACTAATTAGGTGGGCAAAAGATTCAGTCTTGATAAAACATGCTCTTGGTAAGGCTGTGCGAAAACAGTCCATCTCATGCATAATTGATGGAAATAAAAGTGTTATGACAATATAGGGAAATTTAGCAATACCTAAAATTTAGTAAAACCACCCGTTCATTTACTTTTTAGCCCAGACATCTCACTTCGAAGAATTTACCTGGGCCAAGAGCGGTGGCTCATGCCTGTAATCCCAACACTTTGGGAGGCTGATGTGGGTGGATCACTTGAGGTCAGGAGTTCAAGACCAACCTGGCCAACATGGTGAAACCCAGTCTCTACTAAAAATACAAAAATTAGCTGGACATGGTGGCTGGCACCTGTAATCCCAGCTACTTGGGAGGCTGAGGCAAGTGAATCACTGGAACCCGGGAGACGGAGGTTGCAGTGAGCTGAGATTGCACCATTGCACTCCATCCTGGGCAACAAGAGCAAAACTCTGTCTCAAAAAAAGAAAGAAAGAATTTGTCTGAAGATTAATGTCCAACAATAGGAAAATATACATGTGTAAGGTTATTATTTGCAACATTATTTATAATTTCAAGATACTAGAATCAATCAAAATATTTAAATATAGGAGATTGGTTAAACAAATTGTGTTGCATCCACACAATGGGAATGTGACACAGCAGGAAAAATGAACGAGGGTAAACTGACATGAAGCAATTTTATGTATTTTTAAATTAACAAACAACAAGTACAGAAGACGTATATATTATGCTAACTTTTGAGTAAGAAAAAAATAAAGTAAGATAACATCTATCTGCTTACTCTTACAAAATAAAACACAGGAAGGATAAACCAAAAAACAATAAAAGGGGAAACTGAGTGAAAGTTTTAAGGGAGGGAAGATATTTTTCTGAGTATGTCTTTTTTACTTTTAGAAGCACGTTATTGCTCTACAAATTCAAAAACTATGACAAAATCTATAAGGATGAGATAAAAAGAAAACCTAAAATGTAAAAGAAACAAATGAACCCAAATGCATTTCAAATGAATAACATAACTATCACTCTGAAATGGAATCCCTGGGATAAAGGTTGGAAGAAGGAGGTTGCTTTCCCCATATATTAGAGATGGCCCAGCAGTTTCCATGAAGAGTTTGTATTTTTCCAGTTAGAGAAACTGATCATATGCAAAAGAGCATACTGAAGGCAGAGACTGCCTGTGTGTGCACATGTGTATGTGTTCATGTGTGGCCCTACATGCGTGAAGCATGCAATTGGAAGGATGAGAATTGGTTGATAAACGGGAGTCCTGAATTTAAATCCAAGATTTGGTATACAGAGAGAGTAACTTAACCAGTAGTTTCCTCATAATGCTTAATGTAATCACCATGGTGGAGTATACTGAGGATTTGATGAGATAATGTGTTTCAGAGCCCAGGCTGTGAAATCCTATTCCTAGGTGCAAATCCAGCTGAATCTCATTCTTACTTTGGAACCTTGGACACATATTTAACTTCTCTCAGTCTAAGTTTTCTCTTTTGTAGAAATGAAAAAGAGTTGTATCTTCCTCCTATGTTTAGGGTGGGAAATCAATTAGTGTGTTCATGCAACAGATGAGGTAATTCATAGTAAGGATTTCACTAGAATGCAAGACGCAAACTCTGCAAAAGGCAGGTTCCTTTTTATCTTGTTCACCCTTGTGCCCTCTGGACTAGACTATGCTTGGCAGGGATCTATCACTTCTTTCACATCTGTGGAATGAATGAATGAATGAATGAATGAAAAACCTTTTCCTGACCCCTGACCCATAAAAAGCTTCATAAATGTTAACTGTGTTGTCATGATCTCCATAGTTATGACTATCCTCATGATCATTAATGTATATAAAGGTATTTTATCTTAAAAATCAAGTGGGAAATACAGACAGCCCCCTGTACTTTCAACAACAGCCCCCTGTACTTTCAACAAATAATGTTGGATTTTATAGCATCACATGAAAAAGAATGACCACTGGGGACAAGTCTGGGGGGAAAAATAGTTTAATAGCAAAAAAGAATATATACAGTTCTTTCTTGATTGATGTTTCCACATTGGTTATTTGGTGCCTCCTCTGCCCTTCTGTCTGACAGTTTGAAAGGCAAAAAAAGGAAGAAAAAGAAAGGCTTCCAAAAGCTGAAAATACTCGGTCTGAGACCACAGAACTAGGGCAGCAGTCCTGAGTATCAGTAAATTGATCCCTTCAAAGTTTTATGTTAGAAGAAACTCAGGCCCATAACAGAAGCTCCTGATCTCATTAGGGAGAAAGTAAATCCTTTAGAAATAAGTCTTCTCACAGTTTAATAACTGGGGTTTCAGTTCTCCTTGAGAAAAATGCCTGGCTGGATTACACTCTAGAGCCATATTTCTTGCAAAATCCAACATCTGAAATCCTAGACTGAGCAAAGAATTACTTTTTTGGGGGAAAAAAGAGCTTAATGTTGGAAAAAAAGATATTTTATGGAAAGACATCCCAAAATCACACCATGCACTATTTACTTATAAACTTAACTAATTTTATTACACACAATTCTTTGTTTCTATTTTTCAAATAACAAAACTGAGATGAAGAGCAACTATCTACTTACCAAAAGACACATAATTAGTATGTGGTAGAGCCCAGTTTTCAACATTGGTACAACTGTAAAGTCCATGCTCTTACCTTTTCTGATAATATGTACCAGATTACAAAAACCTCTTTCCACAAAGGTCGGGGCATTCCAGATATGCCACTGAATAAGGTGACATTGATAACAGGAATTCTGGAATCAGTGACCAAAGCTTTTAATGAAAAATGTAGAGTTTAAATAATAATGGCAATAAGTCTTGAAACTTTAAAAAAATTTCTGAAAGCACCTTAACATCTTGGAGCTATCTGTTGATTTTTACAGGAAGAGTAGGCCAGTGTGACATAAAGGAAAGAGTATTTTGCTAAATGTCAGGAAGTGAGGATTCTTGTTCTGACTCTGTTCCTGGATAGATGACTTTAAACGAGTCATTTTCTTATCCTCAGCCCTACTTTCTGAATCAAGAGAATAAACTCATCAGATTAGGTCATCTCAGGATTTTTTCCAGCTTTATCACTGAATAGATAACATCTATTTCACCACTGCTAAATGAAAATAAAGACCTAACCCATGGACTCACACATTTATTACCAAGTAGAAATCAGCACACCCCAAAGGTTGTGACCTGCTCAAGGTCACACCGCAATTTGGTGGCAGAGCAAAGCAAGGACCTATGTATCCTCGATCCCAATGCCATATTTCTCTTCATACCAGTAGCTTGCAAAGTGGTCTCTTAATATTTGTCAAAGTCAAAAATGGAATCATTGGAACGCAGTGCCTTTGGTGGATAGGCCCCCAAGAAAGGTGTTTTTGTAAATATAGAAATATGTAAATGTTTAGTGTCAAATCATAAATAGAAATTTCTAAAAAAAATAAAATTAAATAACTAATGTGTTTGATTCTCGAAGTCGGGCATCATGAAAAGGGGCAGGGCGATGCTGGAGAACATCAGCTCTGGTGACGGACTGCCCAGATTCCAGTTCCATCGTTTCCCCCTCTGTGTTTCAGTTTTTCCATCTGACAAACAGAAATAATAACACATGTGCACATATGGTGCACTTGTGGGGAATAATGGGTCAACACATGTAATGCATATAGAGCAGCACCTGGGAAAGGATGCATATGCTATGATTATCACAAGTTTACAGATGAGGCAATTGAACCTCACAGTGGGTTAGAATGCTGGGAATGCGCAGTCAAGTTGATGGGAGCCTTGTCTCTACAGAACCTTCTGCCCAGTCACTGAGGTATCACAGGACAGTGGAGATACCATACAATTTGGAACCAGAAGACCCAGGCATGAATCTCTCTTCTGCTCTATCCTCAGCTTATGACCTTGAACAAATTACTTCAATGCTCTGTTCCTTCTTTGCTTCATCTCTAAATAGAGTAACAGTGATATCCAGTCTACCAATTGGTTATGAGGATCAAACTACAATGTTCCATGACAACGTTGATTGCTGTGATCACTATTACCAGCTGTAACTGGGTTATGGAGTCAGACTTGGTGAAATGACCAGTGTCCTCCAAACTCTGCTGGAGTGGCTGTGTCAGTGCTGTTGGGTACAAGGGTCCACAGCCACCCCACAGAGTCCCTAGTTTGAGAGTGATGTTCAAAGTTCAAGGGGAAGAGAGAGCTCTGTTAGGCAGACAGAGAGCCTCACACAGGCAGGCAGATTATAAGAGAACTTTCAGGGGCTTTAAAGTAGCTCAAACTAACTGGCCTTGCTGAAAGTCGTATCTGGGCCTGTATGATGGAGTCATTGAATTCCTGGTGTGGATCCTAGATGATCCGTAGACAGCAGGGAGTCTCTAGTTAGTTCTCTAAGATGTAAAGTAAATTTTAAATGTAAATTTGACCAAGCACTCTTTCAATGGAACATATCCATGGTGTGCTCAAATGAGGCACTCCATGTTCAAAGGATAAAGACAAATCTCTCGTAGGAGTAGCATAGGACTTCCTTTCCCACTTGGTCTGCCCCTTGCTTCCCTGGCTCCCAGCCATCAACCAGTCTAGCTCGGCACTTCCACCACCACAGGGCTGTGTACAGGCATGACTGTTTTCTCTCTTCCCCACCTTCCCCACTGTATTAGTTCACTTTCACACTGCTATAAGGAACTACCTGATACTGTAATTCACGAGGAAAAGAGTTTTAATTGACTCATAGTTCTGCCAGCTGAACAGGAAGTGTGACTGGGAGGCCTCAGGGAACTTACAGTCAAGGCAGAAGGTGAAGGGAGAACAAGGACCTTTTTCACATGGTGGCAGGAGAGAGAGAGCACAAGGGGGAGGTACCACACATTTTTAAACAAATGGATCATATGAGAACTCTATCGTAAGACAGCACTAGGGGGGTGGTGCTAAACCATTAGAAACCACTCCCATGATCCAATCACCTCCCACCAGGCCCCACCTTCAACACATGGGGATTGAAATTTGACATGAGATTTGGGTGGGAATACAAAGCCAAACCACATCATCCACCTCTGTCCTGCCTCTTTTCTGGTTCACTCCTGCACAACCTTCAGATCTCAGGTAAAGCATTATATTGGCACATCCTCAGTGATTCCTCCCCTGAGCTATGTATTAGGCCAAATCTCAGCATTTTATGTGTTTTGAGTACCACATACCTCTCCGTTGAAGCGCGTGTGAAGGTGCAGTTGTATGCACATTTGTGTGATTTTTTTTTTTTTAATTACTGACTCTTCCCTAAGCAATATTTAGAGCAGGGACAAATTCTGTGTTTCTTCTTTACAACCTAGAATAGTGTCTGGACATGGAAGGTGCTGAAATTATTTTTTTAATGAAAAAATAATTAATGAAAAACTATGACTTGCTTTCAAGTAGTATTCCTGGTCTGACAAATTAAATAATTTAGTAAGTCACTTAATGAGGACTTTGTGATCACCTTGTGGACAAGGTGAAGAAATCTACTCTTGGCTATGACTCCAATGGATTAAGGCCTAACTTAGTAATTGACTGACTTCAAGGTAAGTTCCTTAATTTCTCCCTCAGGGTGAGATTGAAGAGAGTATTGAGGTAGCTCTATCCTATGCAACATAACAATAATTTGGATAAAGACATTGGGTACACTGCCAAAACTTTATACGATTGATGGCAGAATCACAATCCACAAAATTACTGATGGTTGAAATATTTGACCAAATCTAAAAATTTGAAACTGATATTAGATAGAGCCATATACAAATTATTATATTGGGCTAAAATAAACAGATAAACAAATAAAACTTTCACTAGTAGAAGATAGTAAAAATGGTTGGAAAGTGCATATGAACAACTTTTATGCCTATGGTTTCTAAAAATTGTGCCAAGGTACCTAGGGCGCTTAAGCAGACTTGCAGGATTATGCAGGATATTTAACACATCTGAGGGAAATGGTTAGAACTGCAACCTCAAGGTTATTCCCAGTTTCAACATGAGATTGAGCTGTATTTCTTTCAATATTTTGGTAAGTTTGTGAAGCTGGGTTAAAGGAGCTTGCTGGGTTGAAAAGCAAGCACCATGCAAAAATCAATGTGGAATAAGAAGGAAGGAGTTGTGTGCTGTGGTATGCTGAACCAGTTGGGCGTGCCTAGAACCCAGGCACTCAAATGGTCGTGTTCCAAGTTAAAGAAAAACTTAGACTTGTCTACAAAGGGATCAATCAGTTTAGATAGAATTTTCTGTGTGAGTCAGTAGATATTTGGAATTTCCTCTAACTTTACAGCTTACTACCATCATGGTAGATTAGGATGTGCATGGAATATTCCCCAGAAGACCTAGATCCTTGTCTTCCCTGCATCTAAATAGCTTTCTGTTGTATGAATCCTTGGTTAAATCCTTGAGCCTCAGTTGTACTTTCATAAAAATGAAAACAGAAAATATCTGATTGGCCAACCTCAGAAAGTCATTGTATGAATAAAATAATATAAAGGAAGTAGACATGTTCTCTCATTAGGACCCTGACATTTGCTCTTTCCACTGCCTGGAATGCTATTCTCATTATTCGGCAGTCAGCTGAAATAGTAACTTTTCAGAGAGACTTCCCTAAAGATCCTATTGATCTTACTGTCCCTCCTCCCTCTTGCCTGGGGCGTCTGTTAGCCTATCATTCTGATTCTTTATCATTGCATTAAAAAATTTTCAGAGCACTTTTAGATTAATAGAAAAATTGAGCAGGAACTACAGAGAGAGCCTATATATTGCCTCTACCCCTCGCAATTTTCCCTGTTATTAACATCTTGCATTAGTGTGGCACATTTGTTACAATTGATGAAACTGTATTCATATATTATTATTCACTAAAATCCATTGTTTACATGAGGATTCATTGTGTTGTACATTCTATGAGCTTTGACGAATGCATGACGCATCTCCATCATTGCAGTATTATGCAGAATAGTTTCACCACCCTTAAAATCCTTTGTGCTCCACCTATTCATCTTTCCCTCTACCTGAATGGTTATATAGTTGGAATCATACACTAGACGGCCTTTTCAGATTGGCATCTTTCACTTAGCAACATGTTTTTGAGGTTATTCCATATCTCTCTGTGATTTGGTAACTCATTTCTTTATATTTCTAAATAATGATATTACATTGTATGGTTGTTTGTTTATCCATTCACCTATTGAATAACATCTTAGTTGTTTCCAATTGGGGCAGCCAGGAATTAAGCTTCTATAAACATTACTTTGCAGGGTTTTGTGTGGACATATGTTTCCAATTCATCTGAATAAATACATAGGAGTGTGATTGCCAGATCATATGGTAATACTATGTTTAGCTTTCTAAGAAACTGCTACATTTTCTTCTAAAGTGGCTGTGCCATTTTCCATTCCCACTAGCAATGGATGAGAGTTCCTATTGCTCCATGTTCTCATCACCATTTGGTATTGTTGGTATTGGGATTTTAACCATATCATTGGATTTTTCACTATCATAAATTACCTTCTTATTTTGTTAGGAATATAACAGCTGTCTCCCAACTCACCAGTAGGTCAGAATTGAGGATTTGGTCTATCTTGTTAAGTAATACATTCATACAAAAAGTTAGAAAAGGAATGCCTGACACATCATAGGCACAGAATAAACATGTAACTAAAGAATGATTAAATGAATAAATTTGCTTTACAAATTGTGTTATTATAATTAACTTCATTGATGTCCACATCTTTCAAATTCATCTAGTTTCCACTTCCATCAATCTTACGTCTAAGTTCCTCCCTATATATTTCTCTCTTTTCACTGCTATTGCTGATTCTCTGTTCTATACTCTTGAGTTTCTGATCAACTTGTGGGGTGGAGGTGTACTGCACTATTTTTGTCAAACAAAAATTCAGCTCCAGAAATTTGAAAACTGACTTAATGCATTTTTTCACGAATGTTTCTATTTATTCCCTGTGTTCTTCTTCCACATGGGGGGCATAGCCTGGTTTTCCCTTGTTCCTACTGACTGGTATTTTTGGGGAAGTAATCAAATCGGCAACATGAAAAACTCATTGCCCAGTGAACCTGACCCCCTAGAGTTTCAGAACCCTTACAAACTGATGAGATGAAAATTTTCTCTCTTCTTCTCCATCAGGGATAGCACATATTCCCCAAGAGCTTCTAGAGACCAGGCTATGTAAGACTCAGGAAGCAAATATTTGGAGTGCTCACTGGAACTACGGACAGTCATATCAACAAGTGTTTATAGGGACCTGGTGCAGCTGTGCCCAGATTGCAGCTGAATTTAAGATGAGGACATGGATATCAACCAAAGGTATAAACCAGAGCTACAGAGAAGAAAAAGGTTAAAGCCCACGTATCTGGGACAAATTCATTTGTTAATTTAACTGCTTTGTATAAGCTGTTTCTCATCTATTGTGGCTTTCATAGGATTCAGCTCATCACCTAGACATCCCTGAGCAGACCACATGATAGATGCATTAGCAGGGAAACAAGATTTCGCCTCTGGCAGTGATCCCAGGTCACGAAAATCTCTATTATCAGGAGCATCAACTTCAGGGATATGACTGAAACTCAATATTGTTTCCTTGTGGACTAGCCAAACACATTTATCACTGAGAATTTAACAGCGAGAATGAATCCAGTATAATTTTGCTGGTATCTCCCCACTACAAGTCTAAGATTCATGGCAGATTTAAGGATTCACTTCCTTCCTAGTATATTTGAGAAGACTCAGGTCCATTGAGGGAGAAAAGTTATCAAGAACATGGAGTTACTGTGTGGCAGAAACAGAAGTAGAATTCACTTCTGCTGGATATAATTCAGTGCCAGATACTCTTAACTTTTTCTTCTCTTTAGTTTTGGCTTATACCTTTGGCTGATATCCATGTCCTCAACTTAAATTCAGCTGCAATCTGATGCCCAGAGACACTTGTTGGTATGACTGTCCAAAGCTCCAGTTACCACTCCAAATATTTGCTTCTTGAGCCTTATGTAGCCTGATCTCTGGAAGCTCTTGGTCGAAATTGCACTGAATTATATCCAGCAGAAGTAAATTCTACCCCTGTTTTCAGGTATAGTATTCAGAAGCAAAATGCAACCATTGCCCTATCCTCAATAGACAGAACTCATCCATGGTTGATGAAGGTAGCCTGGGTCCTAGAAGTGATCTCCATTTTATGATAAAGAACTTGAGCCCTTAAGGACATTTTATGTTTTACCAAACACTAAGAATAGCAATCACTCTGTACAAGTTGGGTGAGACTTCCTAAAAATGCCTATGCAGAGCCAACATAATACCCTGTTAATTTAAGAACCATAATGTTTTCAAACTAGAGTGTTTCTTGTATCTTCTATGTAAAGGGGGTTAGCTCAGCCAAAGAACAAGAATCCAGCTCATTATAAGCATACGCAGGGAACCTTACAATGCGCAAATAACGGCATTTTAAAATCAGGCTTATCTATTGATGAAAGCACTTGCTTTCATGTTTAGCTGACTTGCAGTTCCTTGAAGTACTGGAAAGCAATAAAACTTCATTAAATGCGTCCTCCCAGTGCTTTTATAAATTCAGAAAGATGGTACTTCAATTGCTCCAAATTTGATAATATGGTTCTCATCTATATACATATGGAGTGTTAGGCTTGGAAAGGGCTTGTCAATCACCTGACATCACCTTCTCAGTTTCTACTGTGGGATTGAAGACTAGAGAGGCTGAGTGATTTGTTCAGGAATGCACAGTGCATTTCTTGGTAGAACCATTGACATCTCGCATGACCTTTGATTCCTATATATCACATTTAGAAAGTTTATTTTAAAGAGCTTGTGATACGGCACAATTTTGGTTTATTCTCATAGATCTTAAGTGTGTCTTAGAATACATGAGGATTTAGAAAGCTAAACTCATATGTAGACTTTGGGACATGCTGTATCTGAGCAGCACATTCATAATGACTGTAGAACTCTGTTTGGCCAATAATAGCTAGTTAGGGTAGCTTGACTTAAACAAACAAACAAACAAACAAACTTGCCTCTTCTCCTTACTTCTCATTCCTTACACCCTCTCAAATCAGAGGAAACCTTTGTGTCTCTGCCCAAGCTAATTACCTTGGGTCCCTCTGATAAGTTCCTCTTTATCCTGCCAGGCTTATCTCAGAGGAGACCTATGTGAAGAGTCCTCTACCCCTCTTCCTAGCCACAGGCAGTTATTACCCTCTTCTCCCTGCTGTCCATGAACTTGGAAAGTATCTCCATCACAGAACATTACACATTATTTCATATTTATTTCATATTTATAACTGTCTTGATCAAAACTGTGAGACTTTACAGACAGGAGCCAAGCCTTATTTATCCTTGGTCCCTAATGTCTACAACACTGCAAGCAATATAATAATATGTGCTCCATAAATATTATTTGAATTTATTTCTGAAACCATCAGCCTTTGTCACTGCTATGAGGTCTCATTAACGGGTTCCTATTGAGCCTTTGAAATTGTCAAGGTGAGATTAGGAACACAATTATCTGGCTCATACTCCAGAGATCTCTCCCTATAAAATGAGGAGGAGGGATAGGTCCCTACTAGATGATGCTTTCTAGCCAGGAGAAAAACTAACTTGTAGCCAAAATATGGAGTAGGAGATAATAAATAACTTTCGGATGATTCCATAAGCTCGAAATCTCAAATCAATTTTTATTATTTTCTTATCCCCTACGCTAATTCCATTGTTCATCCAACAAAGGTTGATTCTGCACCTACCATTTCACAAGACAGAGTGAGAAAGGAGAAAAGAAAGGGGTTCAGAAGTTCCAAACCATTTTTTTTTCCATAGATTTGCTACTATGGACCAAATTTTTTTTTTTTGGTTTTTTTTTTGTTTGTTTGTTTGTTTTTTGAGACGGAGTCTCGCTCTGTCACCCAGGCTGGAGTGCAGTGGCCGGATCTCAACTCACTGCAAGCTCTGCCTCCCGGGTTTTTTTTACGACTATGGACCAAATGTTTAAAACATTATTTCAGTTGTTAAATATTACTTTCCTGCTTTTATAGTAGGTAATACTGGGATTCAGAGAAATATATTAACTTGTCGAATATCACACAGCTTTTGATTGCTGAGTTGGAGGTTTGACTTAATATCTAAGTCCAAGGTCTGTGCTGATTTCACTACAACTTGTTATTAAAGAGCAATACATAGCCCTTGTCCTGAAGGAGCAGGTGATTTAAGAGGTGGCATCCTGCAAGTATCTCTCAGGTACAAGCCTTCCTTGTATCATTTGCCCTCAGTTACAGGACTGTGTGGAGCTCAGTTTGGAGAAACTAGAAGAGTCTTGGAAGACTTCCAGGGAATCTTCCTGAGAGAAAAGGCTGGCAAGGCCCTTATTCTGTGATTAGTAGAAAGGACATTAATTATCACAGCCCTAGGGCAGAACCAGCTCCCTCTCTACATCTGAGGCTTTGTCCTGGGTGGCAGGAAGGAAGTGAAAACACAACCTTACAAGCTCAGATGGGTCTGTGTTTGCAAGTCCCTCTGTGAGGCCCTGACTCCTTAGCTTCCTCATATCTGCTGTGCTGCCCAGCCTCAGCCAGTTTGTGGTCCCGTCAGAGCTATGCAGACTGACATAACTGCTTGTGGGGAGATGGACTGGCTTAAAAGGGCGTGAACATGAAAAAGGACAGGGGGATAAGGGGAGGAGTGCTTCTGTTGCATGTAAGGCTGGTGCTATGGACCAAATGTTTGTGTCTCCCACAATTCATTTGAAGCCCTAACCCCTCCAGTGATGGTATTTAAAGATGAGGTCTTTAGGAGGTAATTAAGGTTAGATGAGATCATGAGTGTGGGACCCTCATGATGGAATTAGTGCTTTTATAAGAAGAGACACCAGAGCTTGAACACCCTCTGAGCACGCACAAAGAAGGGGTCATGTCAGCACACAGTGAGATGACGGCCTCTTATGAGCCAAGAGAAGAGGCCTCAGAATAAAGCCTACTTTGCCAGAAACTTGATCTTATGCTTTCCAGCCTCCAGAATGGTCAGAAAATAAATCTCTATTGTGTAAGCTACCCAGCCTGTGGATACTTTGTTATGGCAGCCTGAGCTGTCTAAGAAATCTGGACAGACAGATTAGGGCAGCATTGTGTGTGGTTGATGATTAAATCAAGAAGCCAGGAATTCTATAACAAAGGTAGAGGAAAAATGAGAGGTTGTTTTTGTTGTTGTTGTTGTTTGTTTTTGTATTTGTTTTTTCCATGAGTGTGATGAACTAAGATCTGGAATTTCTAAGGACATAACAGAATTGCCAAATCTGATAGTTTATAAGTCTGTGATCCCCTCTGCTTCTATGCATCTCATTGTGCATAGCCTTTATAGAGAGTCATCTTTATGCAACGCAGTGTTAGGAATTGGGAGATTGAGAGTTGGATGAGACATTGCCTGTACCTTCGGAGTAGCAACTGACAAAAAAGGAAATTGACTATTTCCTTTAGCAATAAGCAATTGATAAAAGAAGAAGAAAAATAAGAAACTAAACCCATGTAGCTGTGGGCACATTGAAAAGACCAGGCCATGCTCAAGCTATGCTCAGTCCTTGGCACTGGTCACAAAAGGTGTTGTCCCATGTTAACAGCAAACTGCTTACACGTGGTGAAAGCCTTATCTGGTGATTCAAATGCTGAATAAGCCTCCAGCACCCAGCTCAAGGTCACAGGAGGCTCACTAGGAGTACTCCTTGGTCTTACTGATTGGACCCCAGGCCACACCTAGGACTTGGTGCCTAGAAGTTGCATGTTCTTTAGGAATAATTGTCATTCAGAGGATTAAATTCATTATCAATCAGAGGTGAAGCTAAAACTTATATAAGAAAAAAATACAGAACAGAGATTTCATTTGCAAAAAGAAATAATAAAGAAAGGAAATTATAAAATACTTAGGGATAAACCCAAAAAGAGAGATCTGGAAACTTTTGGAGAGAAACCACAGTCTCAAATTATGTTATTCTCAATGTCATTCATTTATTTTTTGTTGTCTTTTTTGTTTGTTTGTTTTTTGAGACAAAGTCTCATTCTGTTGCCCAAGCTGGAGTGCAGTGGCATGACCATAGCTCACTCTAACCTCGAACTCCTAGGCTCTAGTGACCCTCCTGCCTCAGCCTCTTGAGTATCTGGGACTACATGTGTACCAGCATGCCTGGCTTTTCTAAATTTTCCTTTTTTTTTTTTTTTTTTTTGCAGAGATATGGCCTCACTATTTTGCCCAGCCTGGTCTCAAACTCTTGGCCTCAAGTGATCTTCCTGCCTCAGCCTCCCAAAGCACTGTAATTACAGGCATAAGCCACCAGGCCTGGCCAACAAGATTGTTTAAACAAATAAGAGAATCCTGTTGCTGAATGGAAAAACTGAATATTATAAATATTTACTTTAATGCAAATTACTTTATCAGTATACCAATTTTACATTAGCATCACATAGGATTTTTAAAATTCAATAAATAATTAGAAAGATACATATAGAAAAATATATGTTTAAGAGTTAAAAGGTAAGATAAAAGAACAACAAATCACGATATGGTGATGACATAAAAATAGAACTATAGATATGTGCAACAAAAGAGGATCTATGAATAACTCCAAAGGCTTCTTTTCTGAGTAGAAAGAGCCCTAATGCTAACCATCTCAGACTTATTTATTTCATGTCACTGTTGAGGAATTTAAAATCTCCAGATCTTGACAAAATTCAAGGAGGATGGCAAGGAGAAAATAAACTTTTAGGACCGACAACATAGGGTCTGCTGTACTCTGAATAGTTGGCAAAAAATGACTAACAATGTAAATCTTTCTCCATGAAGACAAATAGAATCCACCAAAATCGTCTGCCTTTAGCTTCCTCTTAAAGGGATAGGATAGAAGATATAGCCTGAACTGAAAAATTTAGTCATGAATATTAGCATTCACCAAATCTCTAAAGATAATATGCTGCCTGCATTCACTCAGTGAGGCCTCAATCTCTTCTTTAGGCAAGATCACGATGGGTTTTTTTTTTAATTTAGTGAGAGCCTCAGTTCGACAGAAAGTTTAGAAAAGAAGTTGCTGGTTATCACCATGGGTGGGAAGGAGAGGCAGAGAAGGGTTCTGTTTATTGGACTTGGGATAATACAGCTCAAATAAGTTTTTTCTAATATGCCTGCTGAAGCCTGGCATCCCTTTATTAAGGAATAAAGTCTTACTAAGAAGCTAAGCTTAAATGCAAATTTCAAGAAAAAAGTCTATGTGAGAATATCATAAAGAAGTGAAAATGACTGATTTGAAATTATTTTCTGAGAGCAGGTCGCAGAGCAATAATAGGAAACACAAATATTGGTAATATTTTGAGTTTAAAAGCAAAATACATTGTATGTCCTTGCACTGAGAATTATATAACACAAGTAAATAAAAAAGTAAAGAACTTTGCTAATATTGCCAACATAGACATTGATGATTCAAATAAAGAACAAAAGGACTCAGAACAGTCAACTCTGAATGTGAAGGGTGTTTAGGAAATCTTTAACCAAATTATTTATCTTCAGTTCCCTTTTATTTATGCAAAAAAAAAAATCACATATAGTAAGATTTCTTCCTGCATGTCTAAAATGTTACTTCATAACTGTAAAATAAAAATTATATAATAAAAATGTTTGACATATTGACAATATTTTCCTCAAGGGTATAGAAAATAATGAGGAGTCTTACAATCAATGGCATTTTGGATTTGTAAAATTTCCATACTATATCCTTGGACAATAAGCAGAGATTACATAAAGCCATATGTTTTTAGAGTTGACTTCTATTTAAGCTTTAAAGAGAAAATACTGTCAATGTTATTCTATTCTAGGCCACAGGAAAAAATGAAGAAGTCCTCAATTCACATTGTAATGATAGTATAACTTTATTATCAAAACCTAATAACAGTAGTACAAAGAAGGAAAACTATAGTTCAGTTTAACTTACTAAGTACAGTAACTCTAAACAAAATGTTTTCAAACTAAATCCAACAGCATATTAGAAACATAATATATCTCAAACTTGATAATTTATTTCAGGAATAAAACCATGGTTTACCAACAGAAATAGCTGTAAGCATGGTATCTTACATTAAAAAAAAAAAACCACATGATTATTTTAATAGATACTGAAAAGTCACTTGATAGAATCTAGCACTCTTTTCTTTGAATAAGTTAGCTCAAAGGCCAACAATTTGCAATGATTAGTAGTGAACATTGACATAAATAGTGAAATAATAAAGTTACTCCCATTGAAATCTGAAATAAGACAAGCAACTTTGGCATCACCACATATAGTCCATAGTTTTGATGTCTCTAGTTCATAGAGCCAGAGACGAAAGTTTAAACTAAATAATCAATATAAATATAATGAAACACAAAATGCTATGATTATATATCCAGAACAAAACAAATAATTTTAGTCAAAATAAAAAAGAAATTCTAATGGGGTAGTAATAGAATATATATAAAAATGATGTTTTATGCAACAAATACTCATAAATTCATTCATATTTTATTTAAATATGTTTGAGCAGTTATTTTATGCCAGACATTATTTGGAGTGCTAGAAATTTAGAAGTGAATAGAAGCTTCTATTCTAATGGGAGAGAAATAGATAATAAACAAGTTTTATAAATCAGTAAAATGTTCGATGGTGAACGTTGTAATGAAATTAAAACAGGGTTGGAAAACAGGCAGAGAGAACCACAGGGGGAGCCCTGTCAATTGGATGGCCATGGAAGACGCAGCAAAGAGGTGCCACTCAGAATAAGATACGTTGTCAAAATTCTACAGCTTTTATTCTTAAGAATAACGAATTCAAAATGATTTTTAAAAAGGGAAAAAAGTCACTTTACAGTGGCCAGAGCTCTAAAACATACCCAGGTCAAATTTTAACAAAGACGTGTAAGATCTATAAGAAGAAAGCTATGCTTTATGCAGAAGGACATAAAACAAGACTGAAACAAATGGAGCAGCATGCAATATTTTTGGATATTTAATACTGTAATAATATCAGTAGTTCTATTATTAATATATTGAGACAGCCAAATCTAAAGGGGTCACCAGAGAATCTCCAATGGGCCTGAGCACTGGGAAGAGTGCGTACTGGGCTGGAGCCTTGGGAAGTTCATGTCATTTGCATCGGGGAGGAGACTGGCCTCTCATCTCCTGTTTTGGCGTGGAACCTGGGATTCAGTCCGTGAGGTGGGAAGCAGGCTAGCAGGGCTTTTGTTTTGCTGAGAGACCCTGTTCCCTTTTTTTTACCTTTTTGCCCAATAAATACCATTTTTCTCACCCTTCAAAATGTCTGCGAGTCTAACCTCTCATGGTCAGATGACAAGGACCCTGTTTTCAACTGCACTAAGGAGAAAGTCCTACAACAATATGAAGTGAATGCACACATTAGTGTGCTATTCCCAAGGTAAAAGAGGAAGTGAAGAAAAAATCTTCTTGCACATAGTTTGGGGAGCTGAGAGCATTGGGAGGAAAGATGAAGGATTTGAAGTTAGACACACTGGGTTTGCTGTGTCTGTGGGACGTTTGGATACAGATGCACAAAAGTTTGAAATTTTGAGCCTGAAGCATAAAAGACAAGTTTGCCTTGGAAATCCCTGTTACTGACTTGTTTGCCTCTAGCACAGAACCTGAGTTTTTTAAAAACTGGCTCTCAGTAAATGTCAGTACAAAAATTGAGTACCCACCTAAATGTGATTCACCCTTGTTAAACTTTCCTCTAGGGGATGGTAAATTGCAAATAAGTAGGAATTTTGTTTTAGGACGCTAGAAAAAATTCTATTGGTAATAGTGTGTTTGGAGCAAGAGTTTTCGTTTTCTACTTTTCTAATTGATGTACATCTTGACATTTAATAATTTGCTTCTAAACTGCACGTCCATGTGTTCTGTTGGAATGATCAGTGGACTTCCAAGTGCACCCTGTTATCCTTTTATTGATGCACTCAAAAATATTTACTCAGAGCTGCTGACCTCCTGCAACGTGGAGGTGTATCTCACTTATTCCTACTGTATACATATGCATGAGATCACAGGACTATGGGAATGAGAAACTAAGCCCCAGGGAATCTAAGCAACTTTGTACTTGAAGCCTGTTAGGAGCTCACATCTTAATCTCCTTGCACTTTCCATTCCACCAAAGTACATTTGTTTCTTTTTCAATGGCTTAGAAAGTCTCATCTGCCCTCTGATAGCATTAGCCACAAATAGAAGTAAGTATCCAAGACCTTAAAGAAACCCGGAAGGTATTTTGCATATTTAAGTCAGAGGAGACATAGAAAGTCAGTGAAAGCATCTGCTAGAAATTTGGATAGATCTAAAGGAAATTGAGAAGTCTAGTGCCTGGCCAAAAACATCTATGCATGATTTTTCAGGCTTGACTCTAGGCAATTACAAAGGTTTTACCTGTCAGGTCAGAAGGGGGAAACTGCCCTCCCCACACCAGACTTGAGGCACAGCCAGTACATCACAGCCCCGAGAGGTATTGTAGTCAAGGACTCAGGCCCCTCTGGCCAGCCTTGCTTCCACTCGTGTTTGCATTCATAGTGTGCTGACACCACCACAGTTAGTGATTAAAGCTGACTGCTGCTTTCATTTTTGTCTTGTTGCTTTAATTGACTACTCTGACACCTGGTTGCTCAGCTCTCTTTCAAGCTCAGCTGAGCCCTGGATGGAAATCAAACCTAAAACTCGGTTAGGAAAATGTGCTGAATTCAGAGATCGGAAAATCCCTGGGATCTGGGACTTGTAGGGAGGCCTCAGAGAACAGGTTTTCATTTGATTTGGAATCTTGTAACATGAGTGAGTAACACTATCAAAGCTAGATTAGGTGTGGGAACATATTTTTCAAATACTCTCATTATCAAGAGGGAAACTGACATGCAGAGTGGTGACAACTGTCTTAAAGTAATGCATGAGGTAGTGGCAGAGACAGGAGAAATCCTGCACAGAGCACCATGCTCTTGCTTTGTCTTGGGGAAGGAGCCTAGCCTTTTGAGGGGAATGGAGTGGGCGAGAGCCTGAATTCTGACTTGACAGACGTTTTCACCATTACTGTGATCTCTCTCTTTTAGGTACTGTTAGTTGTCTATCTCCTGATGAAAGTCTGCTTGAGAAATACAGGTATGCCCTGACTAGCACCAAATACAGAAGGCCTGCATTGACTCTTTACTTGAAGACAGGTTCAGCGTTAGCACATTCTAGACCATTGGTTGTCAACTGGAGGTGACTGTGCCCTTACAGGACCTCTGGAAATGTCCGGAGATACGTTGGGTTGTTTTGACTTTGGAAGGGCTGCCGCAGGCATCCAGAGGGTGAAGACCGGGAGTTGCTGATAAATCATCTCCAGTACACAGGACAGCCTCCCACAATAAATAACTATTCAGTGCTGAATGCAATAGCAGCAAAGTTGAGAAGCCCTGTTCCATATCATTCCAGATCAAGAATCCACAAAATACATGGCCTTTGAAAGTCCCCCTTTTTTCTCTGTGCCTCAGTATATCTATCTTTAAATGGCTGGATGGGCTTATTTCCAAAAGTACTTCCCATTCTATTGCACTGTAATTATAGCTATATGTTCAAAAACTAAGAATTGTTTAGTGTTCTTGAAAACTATTTTTCAAAAATCATATTTGCTGCTTTAAAAATATAGTGTGATTCTTTGCTGATTATGCAATCCTTTGAGCAGGACAAAAGGAGGTAATCAGTACTTCATCCACCCATTTGTTTATGCCACAGATGTTAATCCAGCCCCAATTATGACAGGGAGCCATTGACTTAAAGAGATCTGCCTCAGTCACAGAGAATCTTACCAACTGTTCCAGCCTACCTGCCCGGCTCCTTTGGCTCCTTTATTTCCATGCTGTGATTCAACAGAGAAAGACTTTTACTTTGCGGGGATGTATGACTGTCAAAGTGTGAGGCAGCTAACTGCTGAGAGAAAGTGTTGACAGGCCCTTGGGAGCTTACTTGCTCAGCAGGACCTTGCTAAGTGCTGGTGGGAACAAAAGGCATTCTCCAAGCTTCTTTGAAGAGAAGTAAGAAAGACTATAAAAAGAAAAAAACAGAGTGCCATGGGGCCATTTCTGGAGACGCAGCTTAGTGCAGACATTGGGAAGGAAACAGGAGAGAGGAAGGAAAAGCAGAGGTTGACAACTGAGAGTTTACACCATATTTTTTCCATGCATCTACCTATTATTCTTTTATATTTCTGTATGCAAGGTAAAGTTAAGTGTTAAGGATCCCATTCAGGTTCCCTTCCTGCTCTTCAATGCAGCCCTAACCAGTTCACTGAATGAGAGGATCATTCAGACATCTGGTCTAGGGGAAAAAAAAAAAAGCTTAAAAAGACACATAACTTTTGCACTAGTCACAGTTGGGTAACCCTAACAGGTGTTTTCCTGCATGCACCATGACATGGAGATGACTTTGAATCTTTGCCAACTGCGTGGGGTTTTTTAAATAAAAAATGAGTCTCACTGAAACTGGATGTCTTTTAAATCGTGCTGTCTATGTGTCATCATCATCTATGGGCCATTTCTAAATATCTGAGCACCAAATGTGTATGAGGAAGAGCAAGAAACAAATGAAAAGGAAAAAAGGAAGAAAGGAAGGGAGGTGAGAAGGAAAGCAGGAAGAAAGGAAGGAAGGAAAAAGGAAAGAAGGAATTTTTTTTTTTTTTTTGAGACGGAGTCTCGCTCTGTTGCCCAGGCTGGAGTGCAGTGGCGCAATCTCGGCTCACTGCAAGCTCCGCCTCCCAGGTTCACGCCATTCTCCTGCCTCAGCCTCCCGAGTAGCTGGGACTACAGGCCCCCGCCACCACGCCCGGCTAATTTTTTGTATTTTTAGTAGAGATGGGGTTTCACTGTGTAGCCAGGATGGTCTCGATCTCCTGACCTCATGATCCACCCACCTCAGCTTCCCAAAGTGCTGGGATTACAGGCGTGAGCCACTGCGCCCAGTCGGAAAGAAGGAATTTTTAAAGCTGCCACACTGCACACTCAAGAAACTCTGAGTCCTCAAATAAGATGGTAATGTAGAGTGTTTTGGAAGAAACACTGTTTTTTGATGGCAAATAAGATTTCTCAGAGCAGCCAAATATGTAGAAGCCGCTGTGAGATCTCCCCTATGCAATAATGCCAGCCTGACATTAACCTAAGTCTGTGGAAGAGGTCTCCAATGAGGCAGAGCCAGGCTGCGCAGCTAGTTGGTCATCTGAAAATGGAGATGAGAATGAAACAATGTTGGAACACTAATAGGCGAGCTCTGGCCTGACTATTGAGAAGGTGGACGGCAAAAACAACAGATTCCCACTCCATGCTTCAAATATATTCAAACTGGTTTTCCAAACCTCCAGGGAATATAGGAGGGGGTAGAAATATCTATCCTTAGCAGCTTGGACAGTACTTTGTAAGCAGGTGGAAAATAAATACTGAATAAAAAGCAATATTCAATACAGACCGAGATTTGCTTAAATTTCGGCAACTGATTAAAAACAGAAATGGGACTAAAACTTTGCTTTCCAAACTAATGATTTCCTGGACCCCAAACAATAAATGGTTCTAATCACCACCAGTACCACCGGGTGGGTCCAAATCATTATACACCATGCGTCTTAGAGGACAAACAGCTGCAGAAACCATCAGCACAAAGATTCATTCTAACAGAACACCAAGAAGACTGTTCTTTACAGAAAATGCAGATTTTCACATATATTTTTTAAATTATATGTTTTTTGCTGTTGTTGTTGTTTTCTTTTTTATCACCACAAGAGGGAAAAAAAACCTTTAGCCCAGTATGTGGTCTGATGTTAAAAAAGACAACATTGTAACTGGCTCTGCAGGGCCATCTTATTTGGTTACAGAGTAGTGAAGGGTAAAAGAAGTCACTCCAAGGTGAGACGTAACTTTGGGTTATAAAGAGAAGCCTCACTCACCTGAACAGGGTTTGTCTTCTTTCCCCATGTGTAATCCTGAAATTAACTACCCTAAAAAATATCCCTGGTCAACCAAGAGTAGTAATAATTGTTAAAAATTATAATTATGCAATTATAAGATGAGCTGAAAAGAGAAAAACAGGTAAAATATAGGAGATGAAGTAACTCACCAGAAAATATACTGTGATAAAGCTGATGAAAAATTTAACCTATGTATCACCCTGGATTAGAAAATTAAAACAATCATGTCCACAGTACAAGAATACAATCAGAGCTATCTGAGCTTAGGGAGGTTTTGACATGCAAATAGAAAGAGAGCAATCATGAGCTGATAGAGCCCAAGGAAGCCAACAGTGAGCAACTGGAAGGAACCCGAAATGGAGACGAGGAGGCTGAACATTCCACAAGGGACATAAGAACCAAAATGATGAATGCGAACAATATGGAATTTTTAAAAACACAAATAATTAACATCTATATAAAAAGGAAAAAGACATCCCAACTATGCCAATCAATCGTCTCCAATTGCTTAAAATCACCAAAAAGACAAATAGATTATAGGACAAAAAGATAAACTAAGTCAAAATAGGTTTTCAGGAATACAATACTTAAATATACAGACTGAAGACACTGGACATCAGACAATGAAAGATGATGATCAATGAGACATGAAAAATAAAGGATGTGAGCCCTAGGATTACTTAAATCATTGCCTTAAGAGACTTTCCAGACCATGGATCAGGAGGTGTGTACTTCTTGAGTTGAGGAGGTGAAGCCCTGTGTACTTCTTGAGTGGAGGAGGTGAAACTGATGCTTTGGGGAGATAAGGTGGCTAGAGTTCATTGGGCAGAGTGCTGAAAAGGAGAGAGCTGCACATAAAGAACCTTGAAGATCTGCAGAGACCTCTTCTAATATACAGCAAAGTACAGATCAGTGCATGCATATGAGGAAATGTCCCAAAGCCAGGGATAAAACCATCTGAAAGGATTGCAGCAAACAGTGCCTCATGCTCAAGGGATTAGGAACAGTACTTACTCCTACTAGCTAGACTGGGCCACAGAGAGAAAAAGAAAAATTTTAGAATCTAAGAAAATAGAAGCTTTTCTAATAAAATATACATAATGAAAACTGGTTTCAGATGAGATGGTAAATCCAAATTCATTAATTATCATAAGAAATAGAAAAAGTTACCAAAGACAGAGGCATAAAAAAATATTAGATTTAAATAATTTCACAAGAAAATTTTGTCAAACTTTTAAGAGCAAATATCTTTAGTACTTAAACTCTTCCAGAGGATTAAAAAAGAAACCTTTCAAATTCATTGCATGAATTTAGCATGACACTGATGCTAAAAATCTGACAAAGATAATACGAGAAAGAAAACTAAAGAAAATAACACTTACGAATGTTGACGAATAAATAAAATATTGACAATGAAACGATTGAAAGAATAATATACCATTGATGAAGTACTTATTCTAGAAATGCAAAAATTAGTTAAATATTAGCAAAACTATTAAAGTAATGCCATATACTTATAGACAAAAGAGAAAAACTATGTAATTACCTACATGGGGGTTAAAAAGAAATTTTAAAATTTATTATATATTCTTAATTTTTATAAACCCTGAATAAAAATGAATAAAAATTTGAGAGATTCCCTCCCCCCACTGTATTACTTTCTTTCTGCTGTTGTAACAAATTATCACAAATCTCGTGGTTTAAAAAAACACAAATGTTTTATCTTACAGTTCTGGAGGTCAGAAGTCCAAAATAGGTGTTATGGGCTAAAACCAAGGTGTCGACAGGGCTGTGATCCCTTCGGAAAGCTCTAGGGTATAGCTCGTTTCCTGGCCTGTTTTCACCTCTCCCTCCCTCTGAGGACCCTCCTGCCTCCTTACCAGGACCCTTGTGATTATATTAGGCCCACCCAAATAATCCAGTGTGATCTCCTCATCTCAAAATCCTTAAAGTGACCACATCTACAAAGCCCCTTTTACCACATACAGTGACATATTCACAAGATTTGGGAATTAGGACATGGACATTTTTGGGCAGAGACAGGTCATTATTCAGCTTATGATATCAGGAAAAGCTGGTTATATACTTAGAGATATATATATATATATATCTTTTATTTCCCCCAAACATAATCCAATGAAGTGAAACCAGATATATCATCGTTATTTAACTCAATTAAAGAGGTACTAATTAATACAATTAGAAAAAATCAACAAATAACCTTCTGAAAAGGAGAAAAACAACCAACATTTTAGGTTGTGTTTGCTTATCTGCAACGCATAAGATAAGAAACTGAAAAATATTAATACGGTAAAAAGAAAATAGATTGACTGGATACAAAATTAATGTTGCCATTCATGTAAAGAAGTAACAACCAGCTGTGTGACAGTATAAAATTAATAACGTTAAATAATGTTAACGTTAACAACATCACCTAAAAGGTATACTTAGGAATACACATAGGTAGAAATATGCCACAGCTGCATAGATGATACTTCAGAACACTCTTGGAGACACAAAAGAAGACTTAAGCAAAGTCCAGCATGTCCCAGAAGAGAAAGATTTACCATCATAAATGTACTAATTTTTCCCTAATTTATCAATAAATTAAATTAATCCATATTAATAGATATTTAGTTAGTAAATCATATATTTATGAAAAACATACTTAAGTCAGATATTCTTTTAGGGATATGTTTTATGAGTTCTCATTTAAGAGTCTCAACAACCTGGAGAGGAGATATTCTTTTTATTTTATTTTATTTTAAACTAAATAACCTGATCATAAAATTTACTTGCAGAGCAAAATAAGCAATAATAATGAAAAATGTTCTGAAATAAAAGAGAAATGAGTAGGCATTAAATTAACCAGATATTTTAAATCTATAATAATTTAAATATGTTGAACTGAGCACAGTGGCTCATGCCTGAAATTCCAGCACTTTGGGAGGCCGAGATGGGTGGATCATTTGAGGTCAGGAGTTCAAGACCAGCCTGGCCAATACAGTGAAACCCCACCGCTACTAAAAATGCAAAAATCAGTCAGATGTAGTGGCAGGTGCCTGGTGCCTACAGTCCCAGCTATTCGGGAGTCTGAGACAGGAGAATTGCTTGAAGCCGGGAGGCAGAGGTTGCAGTGAGCCAAGATTGCACCACTGCACTCCAGCCTGGGTGACAGAGCGAGACTCTATCTCAAAAGAAATAAATAAATATGTCACATTTCATATTTAGATAGAGCAATAAAATATGTTACACTGGAATATCCAGGTAGAAAATTTCTGATTCAAAATGATAATTTAGTATATAATCAATTTGTCATTTCACATCAGTAATTAAAGTATGGTTTATTTAATAAATGGCACTAGAACAATTAAAAATCAATCTGGAAAAAGTGAGTGGGATACATTCTTTACATTTAAACTGAAATAAATCCCATAAATAATACTCACAATTATTTAAATGTATAAAATAAAGCCACAAACATAATAGGAAAAAAGCATGGATAATTGTTTATAATAATTTTGGCGTGGGAAAAGCCTTTCTAAGCATAACACAAATGCTAGAAACCATAATATAAAGGGATGATAATTGGTCCAGTGGTGACGTGGTGGATGGTAGAGTATCTCAGAGTAAAGATGGAACAATAGCAGCCATGAATTGTTGACTGCTGTAGATGGATAACAAGTATATAAAAGTTTATTGTGTATTTTTTTCTGCTCCTATGTTTTAAATTTGAGTAATAGAAAGTTTTAAAAAGATGAAGAGGACGTTATATCCTATAAATGATTTCACCTAAAAGTACGCTTTATTCTATTTTGTCCAACACATACAGCATATGATATTTCTCATCAGGAAGACAGAATTTATGAGACCACTCACTAGAGTAATAAAAGGAGAATTACATGCCCCTATGGAATATCACTAGATATTAAGCTGTGTAACGGGAAGTCAGTTGGGATTAAACTGTATATTTGGGGACACCAAGCTGAGATAATTATATATTGTATATGGCAATGTGCAAGAAGTTATTTTAAGTGCAGAACAAAGTCTACTTTGTACCTGTTAATGTAATCATATATATATTAATAAATCATTTTTGGAATAAAATGAGCTACAAAAATTTCAGAACATTTCTCATGGCAAAAGACAGTCAAAAGAAAAATGGTAAGCAAATAGGGAAATAAAGTAAGCGCAATCACAGGTTACCATGCAAAAGGTTCAAGACAAACACTGTGTGCATCTTTTGGTGACCTGTTCGTAGAGGGTCAGCCATTTCCACGAGTCTCTTTGTCTTAGCGACTGGAAGGATGTACACCTAGGTCAGACACTAAGATACTATAGGATTCTCTTGGGGGCCGTGATGAAGGAGAGGAGTTTTGCTTCCTTGATGCTGTCACTTTTTTATTTATTTATTTATTTTCTGTTTTGTTTTGAGAGGGAGCTTCACTCTGTCGCCAGGAAGGAGTGCAGTGGCAAGGTCTCGGCTCACTGCAACCTCGGCCTCCTGGGTTCAAGCAATTCTCCTGCCTCAGCCTCCTGAGTAGCTGGAACTACAGGCGCACACCAACATGCCCAACTAATTTTCGCATTTTTAGTAAAGACAGGGTTTCACCATGTTGGCCAGGATGGTCTCAATCTACTGACTGCATGATCCACCCGCCTCGGACCCCCAAAGTGCTGGGATTACAGGCGTGAGCCACAGCGCCCGGCCACATTTTTAAAGGAAAGCATGAGAACAACCCTGCAAGTCCAAGGAAAACAATCTGAGATGTAGTGCCAGCTGCGCAGCAGAGTTGTATATCACTGCCGGGTGTGCAAGCTGCTTCCATCTCTGAGTTATCTCATAGGAAATTGAGACTGAGCCCAACCTATGCTGCTAGAAAGAGCGGGAGCCACTGGCTCGTTACCAGGAAACCAGGAGAGATCTGCCAGGGTTACCCCAAAATGTTCTCTTTGTACACTGAGTTGATTGCATAACATGTAAAAAGTTCTCACAAATCAATTTTAAAAGACTGACAACACAGTATAAAATAGTCAAAGTTTATGAACAGAAAGTTCATTAAAAAGGAAAAGTACAAATGGCTCTGAAATCTGTGTAAAATTATTCATTCCTAGTAATAATTACACTCATGCTCACCTAAGGGAAAGAGAGGTGTGGAATTGGAAAGTGCTATATATGGAATTAAACTGTATCATTTATATTATACTTCTTTGGCCAGTGGTGGATACAAGATACTTGTTGAATTATTCTTTATACTTTTTCTTATGTTTAAATATCTCATGATAACATTTTACACAGAAAAATATTACAATAGATACATCCTAGACACTAGTTATACAGTATGTTCACTGCTATATTTTTTAACTAGGAAAATATTGAAAATTTCAAAATGTCTTTCTTAGAGTGTTGTTTAAATAAATTATATTGCCTTCATTCAAAGGAATAATAGGCGTTAATTTAAAAAGGATGTAGCAGTTTTTTAATAATAATGACTGATATATAAACAAATACAGGAGCATAAAAGAGAACCTTGTGTATAGAATGCTGTCATTCGTAAATCAAATAGAAAATATGTATATAAAAGTATGTAGACACACACACACACACCCCCCATCTTCTAGAACACCTACAGGAAACTAACAAATGATTGCCTCTTGGAGGGGAACTAAACAGTGGAGAGACAGCAAAAGGAAAATAGAAATGTAGGTTTTAATGTATGGTCTTTTGAACATTTTTAATTTTGTATCACTTGCGTGTATTACCTATTCAGAAAGTAAATAAGCTTTAATAAATAATAAATGAATAGAAGTATCATGAATACCCTATATGGCATACTCTAAGGACATTAAGTAGAATATTCTACAAATATTTAATAAATGCCTACTCTGAGCCTACTGTGGTAGGCAGTAGGGATACAGCAGATCTTACCTTCAAATAACTTACTTTCTACTGATGGTAACATTTCTATATATGTCACCTTCTCTCCTCATTCCAAAGTCTTCAGTGGATCCCCAGTCCCGTAGTCTCCAACATAATCATATCAGTTGCTTGGAGACCCCACGACCTCATACCCCTGCCTTTTCCTTTTTTTACTCCCTTTGTCACAGCCTTTGATCCAGGCAAACTTGCTGCTCCCATTGTCTACCCAGACTTTATTCATCTCATTTCCTCCAATTGATACTTAATTCATTTCAAATTTTTTCCAAATGCTTTATGACCTAGTTCACAACCATGACTTTTGTAAATACATGCTTAACCTCTCTGAAAGTACGTTTTTCTTTCTCTCCATTAAAAGAGTTTTAATCTCTTTTACTGCATGCCATCTTACTTTTTTATGTTTATAAAATTTTTTTAGCATTCTTCCCCCTTGAGGATATCTCTGTATCTTCCATTACTTCTAATATATCACAATTGGTCAGCATGAAATCACTGGATCAATTAATACATGACCAAAATAATGACTAAATAGCTAAATTAATTAATGAAAAATTATAATAAAAGAAAACGGTATTAATGCATATCCATCCAGGAAAAATTAGCCTGCAGCTAATATGTGGCACTATCTCAAGGGAAGTTGAATTTCTAACAAATGTGTTAAATCTGATAGAGCAAAGGAAGCACACCAAAGAAAATGAGGTAGAAGCAGAAAGCTTCAAATAGTCTTCCTTCACCCACCTCTAACCCTGAGCAAGGAAAGTTCTCATCATCTGTAATTTTTTAAGCCACAGGATTATGTCTGTCACCCTGGTCCATGCATTATTTTTATTTTTAGAAATAATGAAATATAATCCTAGTACCTTTTCTAAACTAAATTAGCATGTTTATTACTTTTAAGTAAGACCACTGAGCTGCACATTATGCATTTATTTCAGCTGGAATGCTGAGCATAATATTCCTTTTAAACCAAAACCTAAAATAACTCATATTTTACCATGTGGCATCTCAATTTGAGCTACCAAAGGTCCTGTTAGATCCCGTTGCCTCCCGCTTATAATAAGCCACCAAATATCAGTACCTCCAGTGTTTCCTTGGCCTGAGATACAGTGTATTTTCTTGGTTGAAAGAGATTCAAGCTGGGAATTCTAGAATTGCTACACCAGTTTATGTTCCATGTATTTCACAGTTACTCCCTGCTGCTTTTTCTTCTGTAGTGCTAAGTGCATAAATCAGATTTATATTTGAAAATACAGTTGGTACACTGAAGAATCTATTATTTTAAATCTCTTTTTTTAAAGTAAGCATGACTCTTATAACTCTTTTGGTGAATTCAAGAGTACTAGCACAACTTTAGGGAAACTACAGAATTGAAAATCTGACTTTACTTATCATCTAATCTTTTTCCTTCATGCTGCTGTGACTTTCTTAAAACCTTTCTTTCTCTCTTTCTCTCTCTTATTTGATTGATTAATACACATAGAAAAAAAGATCACATGCACAGTGAATGTCTCAAACTGCACTCACATAAACAAATCAAGAAATAGTAACAAGTTTCCCAGAAGTCAACCTTGTACTTTCTTTCTGTCATTACTGTATCTCAAAGGTAACCTCTATTTTGGATTTTTTTAAAAAAATCCATTCCTGTTGCTTAGTTGAAATAAATTAAATAACACAATAGGTTCTTGCTTATGTCTGACTCATTTTAAGACTATTTATGAGATTCTTCTTGTTGGGTGAGCTATAGATTATTCATCTTAATTGTTGTATAATATTCTACTAAATAAAATATATCGCCATTGTATTAATCAGAGTTCTCTAGAGGGACAGGACTAATAGGATACATGTATATATGAAAAGGAGTTTATTAAGGAGTATTGACTCACACAATCACAAGAGGAAGTCCTACAACAGGCTGTCTGCAAGCTGAGGAGCAAGGAAGCCAGTCTGAGTCCCAAGCCTCAAAAGTAGGGAAGCCAACAGTGCAGCCTTCAGTCTGTGGCCAAAGGCCAGAGAGCCCCCAGCAAACCACTGGTATAAGTCCAAGAGTCCAAAAGCCGAACTCGGAGTCTGTTGTTTGAGGGTAGGAAGCACCTTGCATAAGAGAAAGATGGAGGCCAGAAGACTTAGCCAGTCTAGTCCTTCCACATTCCTCTGCCTGCTTTTATCCTAGCTGCACTGGCAGCTGATTAGATGGTGCCCACCTAGATTGAGGGTGGTCTGGGTCTCCCAGTTCACAGACTCCAGTGTTAATCTCCTTTGGCAACACCCTCACAGACATAATCAAGTGTCCAATCAAGTTGACACTCAATATTAATCATCACAAGTAAATTGGTACCTGGTAGGGGGGTCACTGCTATATAGATACCCAAAAATGTGAAAACAACTTTGGAATTAGATAACAGACAGAGCCTGGAAAAGTTTGGAGGGCTTAGAATAAGACAGGAAAAAGTGGGAAAGTTTGGAATTTCCTAGGAACTTGGAGGGCTCAGAAAACAGGAAGATGTGGGAAAGTTTGGAACATCCTAGAGACTTGTTGAGTGGCTTTGACCAAAATGCTGATAGTGATATGGACAATAAAGTCCAGGCTGAGGTGGTCTCAGATGGAGATTAGAAAATTGCTGGGAGCTGGAGTAAAGGTCACTCTTACTATACAAACCTTTTTGCCCCTGCCCTAGAGACCTGTGGAATTTTGACTGCAAGAGATAGAATTTTGGGTATCTGGTGGAAGACATTTCTAAGCAGCAAACCATTCAAGAGGTGACAGAGCATAAAAAGTTAAAAAATTTGCAACCTAACAGTGCAGTAGAAAAGAAAAACCCATTTGCTGGAAAGAAATTCAAGCTGGCTGTAGGAGCCAAATGCTAACACCAAGTAACATTTGCATAACAAAGTAGGAGCCAAATGCTAATTACCAAGACAATGGGGACAATATCTCCAGGGCACATCAGAGACCTTTCCAGCAAGCTCCTCCCATAACAGGCCTGGAGGCTTAGGAGGAAAACATGGCTTCCTGGGCCAAGCCCAGGGTCCTCCTGCTGTGTGCAGCCTAGGGACTTGATGCCTTGCATCCAAACCATGGCTAAAAGGGGCTAATGTAGAGCTCAGACAGTAGCTTCAGAGGGTGCAAGTCCCAAGCCTTGGTAACTTAGACTTGATGTTAGATCTGCAGGTGCACAGAAGTGAAGAATTGAGGTTTGGGAAACTCTGCCTAGATTTGGAAAACTCTGTCAGTGCAGCTAAGATAAAAGCAGGCAGAGGAACCTAGATTTCAGAGGGTGTATGGAAATACCAGAGGATATATGGATGTCCAGGCAGAGGTGTACTACAGATGTGCAGCCCTCATGGAGAACCTCTGCTAGGGCAGTGAGGAAGAGAAATGTGGGGTATGAGTCCCTACACAGAGTCCCCACTGGGGTACTGCCTAATGGAAATGTGAGAAGAGGGCCACTGTCTGTCTTCCAGACCTGAGAATGGTAGATCCACCAACAGCTTACACCATGTACCTGGAAAAGCCACAGACACTCAATGCCATCCTGTGAAGGCACCCAGGAAGGAACTTGTACCCTGCCAAGCCACAGGAGTAGAGCTGCCTAAGGCTGTGGGAGCCCACCTCTTGCATCAGTATGACCTGGATGTAAGACATGGAGTTGAAGAAGATCGTTTTGGAACTTTAAGGTTTGATGACTGCTCTGTTGGATTTCAGACTTACATGGGACTTGTAGCCCTTTTGTTTTGGACAATATCTTCCATTTGGAATGGGTGTATTTACCCAATGCCTTTAGCCTCATTGTATTTAGGAAGTAACTATCTTGCGTTTGATCTTACGGACTCATAGGCAGAAGGGACTTGCCTTGTCTCAGATGAGATGTTGGACTGTGGACTTTTGAGTTAACGCTGAAATGAGTTAAAATTTTGGGGGACTGTTGGGAAGGCATGATTGTGTTTTGAAATGTTAGGACATGAGATTTGGGAGGGGCCAGGGGCAGAATGATATCATTTGGCTGTATTCCCACCCAAATCTCAAAGTGTAGTTCCTATTATTTCCACATGTTGTGGGAGGGACTTGGTGGGTGGTAATTGAATCATGAGGCTGAGTCTTTCTTGTGCTGTTCTCATGACAGTAAGTCTCATGAGATCTGATGTTTTTTAAATGGAAGTTCCCCTGCACATGCTCTCTTTCTTGCCTGCCACCATGAAAGACATGACTTTGCACCTCCTTTGCCTTCCATCATGATTGTGAGGCCTCCTGAGCCATGTGGAACTGTGAGTCAATTAAACCACTTTTCTTTATAAATTACCCAGTCTTGGGTACATCTTTATTAGCAGTGTGGGAATGGACTAATAAAGCTATTTATTTTTATATTCTTCTCTTGATGGGTATTTGTTTCCAATTTGAGACTAAGCATGGCTATGAGCATTCTAGAAGATGTCTTTTGGTAAAATTTGTACAAATTTCTTGTTCATGATGTATACTTATGTTTAGCTTGAGTAGGTGCAGCCAAACAGTTCTGTTAGCATCACATTTCCACCAGTAATATCTACAAGATTCAGTTACTACAACTGTTTGCCATCACTTGCCCTTTTACATCTTTTTCATTTTAACCATTCTATTGAGTGTGTAGTAGCAAGCCAGTGTGATTTTTAACTTGCATCGTTATGCTGATTAAGGAAGGTAAGCACCTTTTCATTGGTTTATTGGTCATTTGGATAACATCTTTCATGGAGTATTCATTTTAGATCTCTAGTCATTTTTAAAAATTATGCCGTCCATCAATTTATTATTGATTTCTAGACATTCTATATATCTTCCTAGAAATAAACATTTATAGTACGTATATTCAATAAAGAGCTTACATGTTGTGTGTGCATGTGTGTGTGTATATATATATAAGTTTTTATATATATAACATGTAAGTTATGTTATGCATGTATGCATGACCATAGCTATGGACTGAATGCTTGTGTTCCTTCAAAATGTATATATTGAAACCCTAATTCTCAGTGTCTTGGTAGTTGGAGGGGTGCTCTTTGGGGAGTAATTAGGGTTAGATTAGGTCATGAGGATTGGATTCTTATGATGCAATTAATGCCCTTACAAAAGAGAAGGTGACACAGATATTTATCTTTCCACCATGTGAGGATACAAAAAGAAGATATCTACCTGCAAACCACAAAATAGGCTTTCACTAGAAATGAGATCTGCTAGTACCTTGATCTTGGACTCTCCTGTCTCCAGCACAGTGAGAAATAAATGTTTACTGTTTAAGCCATCCAATCTATGGTGTTTTTGTTATAGCAGCCTGAACTTCCTGAGAAAGAAATTGGTACTGAGAAGTGGGGTGCTGTTGTAGCATATACTTAAAAATGTGGAAGCAGTCTTAGAACTGGGTAATGGGTAGAATCTGGGAGAGTTCTGAGGGACATGCAAGAAAAAGCTGTTGTTGCTGTGAAGAGATTTTTTAAAGCAATTCTAATGAGAGTTCAGAAATAAAAGTTTAGAACTAGAGAGGAAGCCTTCATCTTCTTAGAGAATAATAAATAACTATAAACAGAATGTTGGTTGAAATAGGGATGGTAAAGGCCCTCCTAATGAGGTTTCACATGGAAATGAGAAACATGTTAGTGCAGGCTGAAGGAGATAAGATCTTTTTTATCATAAAGTGGCAAATATCTTGGTTTAGTTGTGCTTGTGTTCCAGTGTTTTGAGGAAGGTAGAACTTGCAAGTGATAAAATTTGATATTTAGTTTAGGAGATTTCTAAGCAAAGTGTTGAAGAAGAAGCTTGGCTTCTGCTGTAGTAACATATGATAAGAGAGAAACAAATTGAGAAGAAATTGTTAAGCAAAAAGGAAGCAGAATTTAAAGATTTGGAAAATTCTTAGCCTGTCCATATTATAAAAAATAGTTTTTAAAGTGTTTTTTAAAGAGAAAATGAATGATGTTATCACCCCTTCATTTGATAAGTAGTATAGGTGTGTACCACAGACTTAATCAGATAAGATGAGTATAGGTTTGAACCAAAGACCTAATCAGTCACCCAGCTGAAATGCTGTAGTTTAAACCGAAGAGGTCAGAGATGGGACAGAATGAAAGAAGACTGATGGACTTGGATTTTATAGGACAAGACCGTAGACCTACTTGGCTGCTAATGTGTGCTATTTTTCAAGATATGGGAAGAATAAACCCCAAACCCCAAAGGTGATTCCAAGATCATTTATGTTGCTTTATTGGTTTCAAAAGGTGGGCCATTGCTTCACTTTAAACAAACCAGAGGGCATTTACCAAAAGCCTTGAGGGTTGGACCTCCTGGATCCTTGGGGATGGGGATCCACAGCACCCTGTGAGCATCACTCCTACCCAGCAGAGCTGCAGAGACAAAACTGCCATCATAGTGGGTCCAGAAGTCAGAGCATCTGGCCAAACAGGATCATTCTCAAGACAAGATTTCACGGAGTTTGTCTCACTAGGTTTTGAACTTTCTTGGAACCCATCACTGCTTCCTGCTTTTCTATGCCTCCCTTTTGGCATGGGAATGTCTATCCTATGCCTTTTCCACCACTGTATTTTGGAAGAATATGACTTTTTTGGTTTTACGTGTTCACAGATGGAGAGAAATTTTTCCTCAGGATGAATTGTACATACCTGGAGTCTCACTCATATCTTATTAAAATGATACTCAGGTGATACTTTGGATGTTAGACTTTAGATTTGATATTGGAACAAATTAAGACTTCAAGTGCTGTTGCAATAGAATGAATGTGCTTTGTATAATGTACGAGAAGGACATGAATTTTGAGAAGAATGGCAAAATACTGTGAACTCAATTTTGATGTTTCCCCCCAAATTTGTATGTTGAAACACTAATCCCTAATGTGATGATATTTAGAATTTGGCCCATTTTGGAGTAATTAGAGTTAGATTAGGTAATGGGGGCCCTCATGATGAGATTAATATTCTTCTTATTATTAATTCTCTTTTTATTAGGAAGAGACATTAAATCTTTCTCTTTCCACCATATTAGAACACAAAGAGAAGACAGCCATCTACAAACCAAGAAGAGTGCCCTCACCTCGATCTGCCAGGGCCTTGATCTTGGACTCCCAACATCCATAAATGTTAGAATAAATACTTGTTTCTTAAGTCACCCAGTGCATGGTATTTTTATTATTGTAGCCCAAACTGACTGAGATAACTGTTAAACATTGCCAGGTCATAGCTTGTAGCACATGTGACTTACCAGCTAAGTCCAAAAAAAAAAGGCAGAGGTTCACACACTTTTCAACGGTTGAAATACAGGCTTGAATATTGCAGTAATGTTAAATCACTATAAAAGTTTCTAAACATTTACTCTTAGTTTTTATACTTACCACTAAGTGTTAGAAAACAAAATCATGGACACACTTTGAGTAGCAGTGGTACAGAGGTCTTGCACATCTTTCATTAGATTTTTGTTATTGACTTTTTATTTTTAATAATAGATTTCATTTAACTCAATAGTAAAAAATATGATTTCAACAGGTAGTCAACATAAATATTATCAATAAATTTTCCATCCTTTCATTATACAGCCTTCAATTCCACGTATATTTTATGCTTACAGTGCATCTCAATTTAGATGCTAAATTTTCATTAGAAACACTGGATTTGCATTTACATGTTATAAAATGTAAAGTTTAAAAAGTGGATTCACATATGCAACCTGTTTCAAATATACTTAAATACTTCCTTTAATCAAATTTAAATTCTCATTAATTCCTCAATTGCATTAGGCACATTTCAAGTCCTCAATAGTCACTTGTGACTTAAACTATCAATGTCACTCTTCACAGAACTAGAAAAAAAACTACTTTTTATATTCATATAGAAGCAGAAAAAGAGCCTGAATAGCCAACTGAATAGCCAAGGCAATCCTAAGCTAAAATAACAAAGCTGGAAGCATCACAACACCCAACTTCAAACTATACCAAAGACATAAGTTGGTCTGAAGGGGTAAGACAGTGAAGTGAATGTTCCTTTCTGATTTTAAACGCCCTATTTCCCTCCATGGACAACAAATTCCTACTTTCCCCACCCAACCCTCCATCACCCTTTCTCTCTGGAATCTTTCTTTCCCTCTCTCTCTCTCCCCGCTTATCCAAAAGTCAGGTGCATACGTGATCTGCTTCCAGCGAAGTATTGTGGGGTTTTTTTGCCTTCATCTCTTATGGATAAAAAAATTTTAACATTGCAAATAAAATTTTGACTTGTCATTAAATGAACTATCATTCTTAAGACTCAATATCCAGAAAAGCCTCAGGATAACTATTTCTTTTATTTATAAAATCTTAACGTGTTAGCTCTAGGAGCATCCTGTCATTCATCAGGAAAAAAATGAACAAATATATTTGAATAAATGTGCAAATTCACTAAAATTCACACAATTAGAACAACAGAATTTATTTTTATTAAGCTCCTTGACTACAGATGGGTTTTTTAAGCTCCAAGATATCAGTGTCTTCTTGTATTAAATTGAGAAAAATTATCAATACCTACTTAACAGGGTTTTATAAATAATAAGCAATATAATGCCTACGAACCATTATACAACAACTGGTGCATAATATACATTCAACAGATAGCTCTTATTTACAAGGTATTACATTTTATTATGAATAAAAATAGTGTATGTTATCATTCTTTGCCCTGTGTCTTCCCCTCACCCTCTAGCAAGGCTCTTCTGTCAATGCCTTTTATACACAGCTGTGATTCAGTCACTCTGTTTCCTCCCAAGGAGCTTGTAATTATAGGCTGGCTCTCCAGGGAATGGTAAGCATGATCTCTGGGAGGGGCATTCATGGCCTCATGGAGCTATGGGCAGAGACTCAACCTGGAACGCAAGACTAGGCCACTGTTTCATATGATTATATGAAACACCAGCAGTACCATCAGCACACCCTGCAGACATATCCTAAAGACAATTTGAGCTTTAAGTATACGTTTTTATTGAGCTTCTTCTGTGTATTCATGTGTGGTCTGCACATCTTTTGGACAATAACTAAAAAAAATATTAATTTTCGCACTGGCTCACAAGGAGCATAGGCCAGAAAAGAATTAGTCAACAAGATAAAGATGTAAACATTTTAGTTTTAAGAGATTTGATTTATTCATGATCTTTTTTGACTCTTTCTTCTTTTATCTACAGCACAAATGAACTGTTCTTGAACTCTTCTCTTAATAAATTTAACTCCAGTAAAAACATTACAAAGCCCTCACTTTATCCTGTAGAACCCACAGGAAACAAACTATGCATTTTTGGCATGTTCTGTAAACTGTTACTCTGCCCAGTGACTTGGGGACACTGGGAACTTACTGAAGCACTGAGTCTGCAAGAGAATCACTGAAGGAGCCAGAGTGCGGCCAGCTGACTGCATACCACCTGTGTCAGCACAATGCTGCTGTTTACTACTTATCAGCTGGTTTGCAGCAACTCTAACTCAGAGCCTATAATGGTCACTTAAATTACTCAGCCATACTTTACTGTAATTATGTATGGGAAATTACAAGTTTTCAATTTGGAAATTAGAAACGTATTTGTAAAAACAATACCTGAGACAAGTAAAAATTATATTTAAATCCACAGTGACAACGTGAAGTTGATAGCTGTTTGTTTCTCCTCAATATTTGGCAAGAAACAAATGATACTTACCATCAGTGAAATGAATCTTTGCTTTATTAGAATACTTGGGCTCCATCACCCTGTCCTTATGCTTTTAGTATATACTCATGTAAGTCTGTGTGGGTGTAAATCAGTGTCATTCTATATGGAGAAGCAGATGTAATTAATAAGCTTTTTTTCTTTTTCTTTTTTTTTTTTTTTTTTTTTTTGAGATGGGGTCTTGCTCCATCATCCATGCTGGAGTGCAATGGCACAATCTCAACTCACTGCAACCTCCGCCACCCGGGTTCAAGTGATTCTCCTGCCTCAGCCTCCTGAGTAGCTGGGATTACAGGTGCCCACCACTATGCCTGGCTAATTTTTATATTTTAATAGAGACGGGGTTTCACCATGTTGTTCAAGCTGGTCTCGAACTGCTGACTTCGTGATCTGCCTTCCTTGGCTTCCCAAAGTGCTGGGATTATAGGTTGAGCCACTGTGCCTGGCCCTTTTCTCTATGTTTTTAAAGTCACTTTCAGCATGTTACTTCCAATGCAAAAACTTTCAAAGATTTCTTATTTTCAAACTTCTTAGCTTGGTACTCCAGATCTTCAGTATGTGAATCTACTACACCTTGTGTTTTCTATTACAATTCTGCAAATGTGTTGCTCTATTCAAGCAACACATATCAATTCTTGCTGCCTTAAACCTACTACTTCCACCTCAAAATTTAAGTTTCACGCTAATGATGACATGTACTCAGAAGTTACACCTTTTCTTTCTCCTAAGCCTTTAAACATCTATGCTGTTCCAAAAATTTCTGAGAACATCAGATATGGTTTGGCTGTGTCCCCACCCAAATCTCATCTTGAATTGTAGTTCCAATAATCCCCATGTATTGTAGGAGGAATCTGGTAGGAGATAACTGAAATATGGGGGCAGTTACTGGCATGCTGCTGTTCTCATGATAGTGAGTGAATTCTCATGACTTCTGATGATTTTATAAGCGTCTTTTCCCCCTTTTGCTTGGCACTTCTCTTTCCTGTCATCATGTGAAAGAAAACAGGTTTGCTTCCCCTTCTGCCATGATTGTAAGTTTCCCGAGGCTTCCCAAGCCATGCTGAACTGTAAGTCAATTAAACCTTTTTCCCTTATAAATTACCTAGTATACAGCAATTGTTTACAGTAGTGTGAGAATAGACTAATACAGTAAATTGGTATCACAGAGAGTGGGGTGCTGCTGTAAAGACACACAAAAATGTAAAAGCAACTTTTGAACTGGGTAGCAAGCAGAAGTTGGAATACTTTTGGGGGCTCAGAAGAAGACAGGAAGATGTGGAAAAGGGTGGAACTTCCTAGAGGCTTGTTGAATGGCTTCGACCAAAATGCTGTAGTGATATAGACAATGAAGTCCTGGCTGAAGTTGTCTCAGATGGAGATAACAAACTTGTTGGGAACTGGAATAAAGCTGATTCTTGCTATGCTTTAGCAAAGAGACTGGCAGCATTTTGCCCCTGCCCTAGAGATCTGTGGAACTTTGAACTTGAGAGAGATAATTTAGGGTATCTGATGGAAGAAATTTCTAAGCAGCAAAGCATTCAAGAAGTGACTTTGGTGCTCTTAAAAGCATTCCATTTTATGTATTCCAAATATGGTTTGGAATTGGAACTTATGTTTAAAAGGGAAGCAGAGCATAGAAGTTCAGAAAATCTGTAGCATTAGGATACAATAGAAAAGAAAGTCCCATTTTCTGAGGAGAAATTCAAGCCAGCTGAAGAAATTTGCATAAGTAAAGAAGGGCCAAATATTAATTGCCAAGACAATGGGGAAAATGTCTCACAATAGCCTTTCCCATCACAGGCCTGAAGGCCTAAGAGGAAAAAATGGTTTCATGAGCTGGGCCCAGGGCCTTGCTGATTTTGCAGTCTTGGGACCTGGTACCCTGCATCACAGCCATGGCTAAAAGGGGCCAACAAAGAGCCCAGGCCATTTCTTCACAGGGTGCAAGCTTCAAGCCTTGGTGGCTTAAACGTGGTTTTGGGCCTTTGGGTGCACAGAAGTCAAGAATTGAGGTTTGGGAACCTCTACCTAGATTTCAGAGGATGTATGGAAAATTCTGGATGCCCAGGCAGAAGTTTGCTGCATGGGCAGAGCCCTCATGGTGAACTTCTGCTAGAGCAGTGTGGAAGGGAAATGTGAAGTCAGATCCCCCACACAGAATCCACTGGGGCATTGTCTAGTGGATGTGCGACGAGAGGGCCACTGTCCTTCAGATCCCAGAATGGCGGATCCACCGACAGCTTGCACCATGCACCTGGAAAAGCCACAGGCACTCAACACCAGCCTGTGAAAGCAGCTGGTAAAGGTCATTGTACCCTGAAAAGCCACAGAGGCAGAGCTGCTCAAGGTTGTGGAAGCCCATCTCTTGCATCAGTGTGACCTGAGTTTGAGACACGGAGTCAAAGGAGATCATTTTGGAGCTTTAAGATTCAACTGCCCCACTGGATTTCATACTTGCATGGCCCCTGTGGCCCCTTCACTTTGGCCAATTTCTCCTAGTTGGAATGGGTGTATTTACTGAATGCCTGTACCCCTATTGTATCTGGGAAGTAACTAACTTGCTTTTGACTTTATAGGCTTATAGGTGGAAGGGATTTGTCTTGTCTCAGATGAGACCTTGGACTTGAACTTTTGAGTTAATGCTAGAATGAGTTACGACTTTGGGAGACTGTTGGAAAGGCATGATTCTGTTTTGAACTATGAGGACATAAGATTCAAAGAGGCCAGGAGTAGAATGATATGATTTGGCTGTGTCCCCACCCAAATCTCATCTTGAATTGTAGTTCCCCAAATCCCCACATGTCCATGGGAGGGACTCAGTAGGAGGTAATTGAATCATGAGGGCAGTTATCCCCATGTTGCTGTTTTTATTATAGTATGTATGTTAGTTTTACATAACTGCTTTATATCTATCACTGCAATTAAACCTCAAAATTTCTTTGTCATGTAGATACCATAAGCACACCTTGAACTCTAATGTGCATATACATCTCCTGGGGAACTGGTGAAAATTCAGATTGAGATTCAGAAAGTCTGAGGTGGAGGCTGAGATTCTACACTATTAATAAATACTTCAGTGATGCTGGTGCCACTAACTGCACCCATGCTACGTGTGGCAAGGATCCTTTTATGTTTTCTCATTTTATTAATTAAAAAACTAAGGCACAGAAAGGCCTTATAATATGCCCAAATTTACACAGCTAATGAGTGGTAGAGTCAGAATTTTAACTCAGTCTATGTGGCTTCTGGACCAACAATGAGTAGGTTAATCTAGACTGAAAATAGGACAAAAGCATTCTTCGCCATGAAATTAGTATAATCGAAATAATGACAACATGACAATGTTCAACAAATGTGGTGTTCCAGATATAGGTTAGTTTGACTGGAGAGCAAAGAAAGAGAAGAAAGAAACTACGTACTATGTGTAGGTCTGCGTAAATATAGTGAGTGTCTCAGATTCTTTCACTAGAGGGCTTCACCATCACCTACCTTCTGAACCTGTGTTATTTCAGCTTTTACTGAGAACATCAGCCTTGTTATCTTTCCAAGAGCCTGTATCCTAGGGAGATTTGGCCTTTGAAGTAGACTCATTTAAATATTTACTGTCCCTCTTCTTCCTTCTCAGGACAGAAAGTTGAAAAACAGAGGGCTATTCTCTGTCACAGTTCACATCCTGGCATAATTTCATCAGCAGGCAGTTGTCCACTGGTGTATGAATGAGATCTTCCTCCGAGTGAGGAGAAAGCAGGCACCGTGGTGTTGGGATTGCTCAGAATGTCCAACCTATCTATGGTCAACTATTCAGCATCAGGCCAGGTGGTGCACTAAGGTTGTAGTGCAAGAGTGGGCTTAATGTCAGAGGTCGCAGAGCCCTTATCTAACCTGTCACATGACAGTAATCATAGCCACTGCTCATCAAGCACCCACAATGGGTTAGTTTCTCTGCTGCACACTTTACATACATTACCTCTTGTCCTCCAAACAAATTCTACACATTAGATTTGTTGTCTATATTTGCTAAGGATAAAACTGAAGGCGTGAATAACTCAATTCCTGGTTCAAGATCACAGAGCTAGTGAGAATCAGAGCTGGACTACAAATCACATTTGCCTGGCTCCAAAACCCCTATTCTTACCACCAACCCTATCTTGCTACTTTTATTCCTTACCCTGTTCATGAATACACGACTTAGAAGCAGCCCTTCAATGTAAATGATCTCAGCATGTGATTATATGGGGAAAAATTTATTTCTCCATTGTCTATAGAGTGCACTTAATGCTCTCGCTTTTCTGGACTAGAAATGCTACCATTTAGGAGAAGAGATCATCAATATTTCACCAAATGCTGTTAACATGTTTAAACTTGCTTTAGAGGAGTCAATTCAAAGATTCATTATCACAAACAAATGGAAACAAATTAGGGGGCTGGCAGTGTCTGATGGAAAAAAATCAGTTTTGACAAGCAGTCCTCAGAATCCAAGGTCTGAAGGGCACTCTGATCCTTGCACAGGGCCCATGCAAAGTCTGCAGAGGAAAATCATACCATCTTAGCACCGTCTTAGCTGTGAGTAAAGTTACTAAAGCTTAATCTACAAGTTCAGACTTTGAGGATCGTCAGTATCCTCCCAGAGCAACCTGGTAAGTAATATGCATTATATTAACAAGTTACTTACTTTTAAGTGAATTTATTGTTTTTTCTGGTTCATGAAACCTAGTACAACCATCCAAGTGAAAAGTAAATATTTAGGAAAGATTATGAGAGATCAGAAAACAAAGCACTATGGTTTCTATTTAAACCACTACTATTTAACTGTTACTAAATAATCCCTTCAGACTTTAGCAGATGCTTTAGGAAGTATTTTAGATAATTTGTTTCATTTTATTATCATAAGAACTTTAAGAAGTATATGTTAGCTTCATTTCTAAAAGGGTGGGCATGGTCCTTACACAATGAGTGAAGGGTTTAGTTTAATCCTTTTGTTGTTGTTGTTGTTTTTTGTTTTTTTTTGTTGTTGTTGTTGTTTTTTGAGATAGAGTTTCACTCTTGTTGCCCAGGCTGGAGTGCAATAACGCAAACTTGGTTCACTGCAACCTGCGCCTCCTAGGTTCAAGTGATTCTCCTGTCTCAGCCTTCTGAGTAGCTGGGATTACAGGCACCTTCCACTACGCCTGGCTAATTTTTGGTATTTTTATTAGAAACAGGGTTTCACCATGTTGGCCAGGCTGGTCTCAAACTCCTGACATCAGGTTGTTCTTCTGCCTCAGCCTCCCAAAGTGCTGGGATTACAGGTGTGAGCCAATGTGCCCAGCCGAAGGGTTTTGTTCTAACCAAGATCTGCCTATCTCAAGGATCCAGAGACTCTTCCACTGCTCCCAAGTTGCCTCCCACATCTAGATGAGACCAAGTTAGAAGCTTGCTTACTGTCAAAAACATATACCAAAAAAAATGTGTTTCTTCTGACGGAAAATACTCCAAATCAAGGAAACATGAAAATAAATATTTTAACACAGTTAAACCTGCAATAATGTTTACAGACTGAAGAACTTGTGAGGAAAAGACAACCTGTCCTATAAAACTAAGTTATTTAACCATTCCTATGGTAAGAGACAAATATTTTAAAAAATAATAGCCAGTAGAGAACTGTTTAAAAGTACTCTGATTTCAGTGAAAATGCAAGTCTTTTCGTCATATTGGGATATCCATGCCCATGGCAGCTTTGCCATAGCAGAGCTTGCCCAGTGTTAAGAAAGAAGACCAAAGGCCTTAGAAAGTATGGCATTCTTAATCAGAGAAAATCTCTTTGTTGAATAATCACAAGTCATTTGATTAAGTACTCTCTCCCCATGACACCAACATTTTGAAGTTGAGGTTCAGGGCTGAGTTGTCTCAGCACTAATTAGTTGGAAAACAGACTGTGATTAGAGCACTTAAAAGTGATAGGAGAATAAGGCAGAAGAGGCTAGTGCTAAATTGGTTTCCTACAGAAAGGAATCTTTCTTTATGAGCCAGCTGTGATGCCCAGGGAGCTACATATCTGATCTATTCACATAGGAAACTTGAAAGAGATATGAAAACCAATTAAATAGTTTACAGTAGGTTTGGCCATGGAGAGGCCACTATGACTCTCAATGCCAAGGCTGTCTAACCACAGTTGAGCACGTTCCTCTTTATATGTTTTTCCTCCTATGTAATGCTAAGCCTAAGAACTAACAGGCATGCAGCTTTGCTAACTACCTGCATGACATTCCAGTCATTAATCAACAGATAATTAATGGTCATTGAAACACATCTTCCAACTCCTCCTCTATATCACTGTTATGGTAATAACTTCAATATGCAAATGTGAACATGCCACTTTTCTATATAAGATTCACTAATGATACTTCATCTCCCACATGGTAAAATCTAAAACAACAGGTTTGGCGAAGAAGACCCTTCATGATCTTACTCTGCCTAGGTGCCTATCCTATTTTTCTATTATTCTTATACTTTTGGTGAACTAAACTCCTCATAGTTCACTGAACTTCTGTGCTTAAAATGCATTCTCCAGACTTGTCCACCTGGAAAGCTCTTGTAAAACCTTCACATTTCAGCTTAAACACTTCTTGTCTGTATGACCTTCCCTTAGGCCCCAAAGGAGATTTAGTTTCTTATTCCCAATGGGCTCATGGAAGCTTTATAGCAGTTATCATAGTGCACTGCCATTTGTATATGCTTACTTTTCTATTTCCCCCAGTCTACTGATAATTATTTGATGCAGAGATCCTGTTTTTCATTTTAGTACAAATATGCCAGACATCTTAGTGCCCAGTGTAAAACCTGAAACAGAGGAAGCATTCAGTACATGAAGAGATGAAAGGGATGTGTATCTTTGGATCCCATCTCCCATCTACTTTCCCATTAAACCATTAGGCCTATTTTAGGAATGACATTTCTCATTAAATGTAGGATATTTTATGTTTGAGGAGCAGTGGCAAGAAAAGGATAAGCATGTTTCCTAAAGGAAACATCTGTTTAATGAGAAATGTCATTACTCATACTGCAGCATTACATACTGAATACTTCACTGCAGTAAAAATATCTGCCTTTACCCTATTATCTTTAGCCATCAACCACAGGCTACCAAAACAATCTAGACTAACAGAGCTCAAAGGTACAAAGAGGCTCAGATGTAGAGCAATGTGAGTAACTGACATTATTTCTGCTGCTTATACTGAAGCACAACACACATTTTCTGGATGCTTTGGCTACCTCTCTTTTCCAACTTGTTTTAAATTTATCCTTTTCTTTTTCTTAGGTAGGACAAAGATTGTGGGACAAAGACGTTCTCTTCCTCTGGCTAACCCTATCACCCCACCCACTTTCACCTGAGAAGAGATCTGGGCTGTAGCACACTTGGAAAAGGCCCTGAAACCCTAGCCAGAGTGGAAAAGGCTGATGAGGGTTACAAAGTTGGAGCCTGGGACTAGAGATAAATATTCATGTTCCTCTATGTGAATCACAAATCCTATTAGTCTAGAAATCAATAAATTAAATCCATTAAATTATGAACTAGTTTGACACACATAGACTTTGCATCTAGTATATGTCACACATGAAATAGATGCTGACTGTATAAAAACTGAAAACACAGTGCTTAAGCTGGTGGGTTCTGGTAGCTGCAAAGAAGCTTGTATGAACCAGACCCAAGGGGAGGAGCTGAAACAAAATGAATTTACAGATCAAAGCATCTCAGAGAAATATCATATGAGTAATAAATTTTATAAAGTTATATCTCTAAAACCAGTAGTAAGATCTTACAGCGAATAAATTATTTCAAAAGGCATTTCGTGTTCATTGGTGCATCTACATTTCTTTTTTCTTTACTCCAACAGCTCCAACCGTCACAGATTTTTATCTACATAAAAAGATTTTCTTCCCACTGATGGCCACTCTGTCAGTAAAGAAACATAAACAGAACATAATAAAGTAAAATAAAATAAAAGTGGAAAAAGTAAAATGCAGACCACATGGGTAATTCAGTTATCTCAAATTCAAGGGCTTTATTATTCCCAAACAGAGAAGAAATCCAAGAATCCCAGCAAGAACTGTCAGCAAAGTAAAATAGCATTTAGCATCACAACATTTTAAATATTTTTTATTTTATGTTAAATTTTCATAGTCTCTCTGCATGTTTATTTGCCCTAACCCCTCCCTTCAGGAAACTCACAGTTCCATGGAGGAATTGTCTCCCTGCAGATGAAGGCAAAAGACGTGAACTCCATGATTGTTCCAAAGTGCAAAGTCGTGCTATGGAAATTTCCAGGAAGGGAAAATGATTAGCATGTTGTTCTGGGTTGAATTGTGTCCTCAAAAAATTCACATTTTGGAGTCCTAACCCCAACCTAGTACCTCAGAATGTGATCTTATTTGGAAATAGGGTCTTTGCAGAGATAGTTAAGACAAAGTCGTTATGGCAGGCTCTAATCCAATATGAATGTGTTTTTAATATTAGGTTGGTACAAAAGCAAGTGCCATTGAAAGTCATAAGGGCACATTTAGTCACAGGGACACACACACTCTGGGAGAATACCATGTGAAGGTGTAGGCAAAAAATACAGTGATGATTTTTGTGCCTAACATTGCCAGCAAGCCAACAGAAACTAGGAGAGAGGCAGGCAAAAGAATATTCTACACAGCCCTAGGAAGGAGCCAACCCTGTTGACTCCTGGATTTGTGTCACTGATCACAAATCACTTTGCTCTTGGACTTCTAGACTCCAGAACTGTGCGACAATATATTTCTGTTGTTTAAGCCACCCAGTTGGTGGTACTTAAATGCAGCAGCCCTAGAAAACTAATACAGGCAAACCTTGGCAATATTGCAGGTTAAGTTTTAGAACACTGCAATAAAGCAAATACTACAACAAAGCCAGCCACACAATAATATTTTCGGTTTCCCAACACATATAAAAGTTATGTTTACACTACACTGGAGTCTCCTAAATGTGCAATAGCATTAGATCTTTAAATATAAACTAAATGCCTTCATTAAAAATGCTTTATTGCTAAAACAAAAAATGCTAACAACCAATCTGAGCCTTCTGTGACTCATAATCTTTTTGCTGATCAAGAGCCTTACCTCGATGTTGATGGCTGCTGACTGATCAGGGTGGTGGTTGCTGAAGGCTGGGGTGGCTGTGCAATTTCTTAAAGTAAGGTAACAATGATGTTTGCTGCACAGACTCAGTTACAAAAGATTTCTCTGTCACATGTAATGCTGTTTTATAGCATTTTACCCATAAGAGAACTTATTTCAAAATTGAAGTTTGTTTTGTTCAAACATTGCTGCTGCTTTATCAACTAAATTCATGGAATATTCTAAATCCTTCATTATCTTTTCAACAGTGGTTATAGCCTCTTCACCAGGAGTAGATTTCATCTCAAGAAACCACTTTCTTTGCTTATCCATAAGAAGCAACTCCTCATTCACTCAAGTTTTTTCATGAGATCATAGCAATTCAGTCACGTCTTCAGGCTCCACATTTAATTCTAGTTCGCTTGCTATTTCCACCACATCTGCAGTTACTTCCTCTACTGAATTCTTGAGCCCCTCGATAATGAAGATTGGAATTAATTTTTTCCAAACTCCCACTAATGTTGATATTTGACCCTCTCCCAGGAATCATGAATGTTTTCAATGGCATCTAGATTGCGGAATCCTTTCCAGAAAACTTTCCATTTACTTTGCCCAGATCCATAAGCAGAACCATGACCTTTCATAGCTTTAGCCTTACAAAATGTATTTCTTAAATAATAAGACTTAAAAGTCAAAATTATTCCTTCATCTATGGGCTGTCGAATGAATGTGGTGTTTGCAGGCATGAAAACAACATACAATAGAAACATCAAAAATCACTAATCACTGGGCTGAGCAAGGTGGCTCATGCCTATAATCCCAACAGTTCGGGAGGCCAAGGTAAGTGGATCACTTGAGCCCAGGAAGTCCAGACCAGCCTGGGCAATATGGCAAAACACCACTTCTGAAAAAAAAATTAAATATGTCTGTAGACCTAGCTTTTGGGGAAGCTGAGGTGGGAGGATCACCTGAGCCCAGGGAGGTCAAAGCTGCAGTGAGCCAGGATCGCACCACTGCACTCCAGCCTGGGCAACAGAATGAGATCCTGTCTCAAATAAATAAATTAATTAATTAAATAAAAGTCACTGATCACAAATCACCGTAACATAACAATAATAAAAAAGTTTGAAAGATTGTGATAATTTTGAATTACCAAAATGTGACACAGAAATTTGAAGTGAGCATGTGCTGCTAGAAAAATGGTGCCCACAGACTTGCTCAATGCAGGGTTGCCACAAACCTTCAATTTGTAAAAAAAAAATGTGAAAAAGCTAAGCACAATAACATGAAGTATGCCTGTACACACATTCTTTATGTCTCCATGTTCTGATTGTGCTTTTGCTCCTTAACATCTTGACATTTCCTTAGCTCCTTAACATTTCCATGTCTACTGATTGAAAGACATTGTTTTTCTGAAGAAACCCGATGGGGCTATAATCTACAGACTCACTGGCAAGACCTTTCTTCTCCTTCTCCTCTTTGACCCTTCATAGCATGTGACTCTGCTGACTGACCCCTCCCACAGCTGGAGAGGTGGGCAAGGGACAGGCCTCTGTGATGGGGTCCTCAGAGCTGGAGCCTTAGTGCCTACTTCCAGGATAAATGTCAAAATTATGTCTAAGGGTGACTGCTGAGTTTGAAAAACATTCTCATTAAAGCATCATTTTCAGTGAGAGTGGGAGGGCAAGGGTTGAAGAGAATAAGCCAGGTTTTCTCAACCTCGGTGCTATTGACATTTTAAAGCAGATAATTCTTTATTTTGTAAAATCACACACACATGCACACACACACACACACACACACGTAATTCTTTGCTTCATGGGTTGTTTAGCAGTATCCCTGACCCCAACAGACTAGATGACAGTAACATACACCTGCAGCTCTGGCAACCACAAATGACCACTGATGGGAGCAGGGGCTTGGGGCAAAATCACTCCAATTTACTAATAGCTAGAACTACACTGCTGAGATAAGCAGACAAGCAGAATGCAAAAATCTCCAGTGCACTTGAGCCAGGAAAGCAGGCTTCAGTGGGTAGACAGAAGAGGGGCTGAACTGATTCTAAAGAGACACAGGTGGGAAGGAGGAGGCTTTGCCTGTGCCTCTGGGCCTCTTCTCGTGTCTTTTTCTGACTTGAACACTCTCTCTTATAAATCTATTTAACCACTAACTGTCCTTCAAGGCCACTGTATTAGCCAGGGTTCTCTAAAGGGACAGAATTAATAGGATATATGTATATATGAAGGGGAGTTTATTAAGGAATATTGACTCACATGATCACAAAGTGAAGTCCCACAGTAGGCCATCTGTAAACTGAGGAGCAAGGAAGCCAGTCTGAGTCCCAAAACCTCAAAAGTAGGGACGCCAAACAGTCCAGCCTTCAGTTTGTGGCCAAGGGCCCAAGAACCTATGACAAATCACTGGTGTAAAGTGCAAGAGTCCAGTAGCTGAAGAACTTGGAGTCTGATGTTTGAGGGCAAGAAGCATCCAGCGTGGGAGAAAGACAAAGTCCAGAAGATTCAGCAAGTCAGCTCCTTCCATCTTCTTCTGCCTGCTTTATTCTAGCCACACTGGCCACTGGTTAGACGGTGCCCACCCAGATTGAGGGTGGGTCTGCCTCTCCCATTTCACTGACTCAAATGTTAATCTCCTTTGGAACACCTTTACAGACACACCCAGGAACAATACTTTGCTGTCAATCCAATCAAGTTGACACTCAATATTAACCATGACACCACTTTCTCCAAAAAAACTGGCCCTGACCACGTGGCTCAGAGGTCTTTGAGTTCTATCAGTTTGGACTATCTGTGCCCCTTTTTAGACACCCAACAAGGTGGTCATCTTCAGTTGTTTAATTGCCCAAGTGTGGAACTTCCTCCTCAGTTGCGTGATAGCTTTTGCAAGGTGAGGTGGGGTCAGGTTGTGGCATTGCCCATAGGGTCTTGAACATCAGGGATGCTCCTGACACTTTTGAGTAAGGAATGAATGGCATGATTATGAATGATTGGAGTGCTTTCTGAAACATATGATGCCTATGAGCCACTTCCTTCTGAATTTGTAGTATGCTGCCGTTCAGAGGAGATGTAAAACTGCCTGGGGTGGAGTTCCTCCGGCAACAGTTACCTGAGAAGCAGCAATGAGACCCTCAGACTCAAAGTACCACAACCCCTCCTTTATTCTATCCACAGTGAAGGCCACAACACCATTGTAGCAGTCTGTATGTTTCTAGGATAGCTACGCACCTGAACATTCAGCCCTATAAAAGTGTTTGTTGTTGGTTGGTTGGTTGTTTGGTTGGTTTTTAGGGATATAGAAATTGAGTTTTTCAGGAATCCAACATTCACACATCTCAGAGCATTTGGAGCTACACAAGAATCTATGCCACTGCTTGGTACATAGATTTTCACTGTATCAGCAGTACTTCCCTGAAGCAACCAACTCCTCAACCCATAGCAAAAACTGGAGAACGCCAGAAACGTTAGTGAACCAGACGCAAGACTTTACCATTGACTCTGACTTCATGAAAGTTCTTACATAAATTATATGAAAGGATCATCCTCATTTGTTGCCTCTTCAGTTCCCCCTCCCACTGCTCTGAATCCTGCAACCTACTGTGTGCTTAACCACTCACTGCTCCCCAAACAAACTTGTCCTCTTCGTGCATGTTTTCCCCTATTGTTTCCCTGGAAAACATCCACTCGCCCTTTGAGCCTGACCGCAAAAGTTATTTCCTCCTTGAAACTTTTCCTGAGTCCTGCAAATAGTCAAGTCCTCATTGTCCTGGGCAACTGCCGTCCCTTGCACCCACCTTCATGATGAACACATTCACCTATTTTAATTACTTCTTTTCATCTGTTGTTTTCTCATTATTTCTTAACTCTCGACCAAATAACATTACTTCACTCGTCTATGTAAACATTTTTAACACAGGCCATGCTATACTAGGGGTGGTTCTAACATATCTGTTGCTTTCTATCTCAAATAATGACCTGCCACTGGAGAAAACATTCCAGAGCTTACAGGTAAAACTCGTAAAGAAAACTGACATTAACTTAAAGATTTTATTGTCTCTCATGTCCCCAGTTTTCGTGGCATCAACAAATGTATTTGTGCAATTTTTACATTCATAGTATTTACTCTGAAATGATGGATTATTATTCATTTGACTGTAATGTGGACTGTCTGAATTGTTTTAAAAATTATTCATTAAAACCTTTGTATGGCATGTCAATCTTTTCTCAGAAATAGAATTCCTTATTACAAAATGAATGGAAAGATTCTCATTTAAAAAAATGCATTTAAACTTCAACATCTAACTGTAAATATTCAAAGATTTGGCAGCCGCAGTTAAAGTGTTTATACCCATCTAGAATTTAATAATTCCTTTTTAAAAGACATTTTTTATCATAAAAATTGAGAAATATTTCTACTCAGAATTTGATTTGAATGATACTGTCATGATAACAATTGCTAACTTTTATTGAGCAACCTTCCATATGATCATAAATTGCTTTATTTTATCATCATAACATTTTGAGGTAGATTTTTAATCTTACAGCTAAGGAATTTATAGATCAGAGAGATAGGTAGCTTTTCCAAGGTCACTCAGCTGGGTGGGGGTGGGGATGGAGAGCTAGGATTTGCCCCAAACTCACACACTGCTTATGTTATGTTTAATCCAAGACTTCTTCAGTTCAGCTACTAATAACACTTTAATATGTATGGCTCTGTGCAGTTTGCAAAGCGCTTTTGGAACACATAATAGACAAGTCTGGTGATTCATGTGTTTATTTCGTATTAGAAATAGGTAACTTAAAGTTTGTAAGATAATTTGCCTAAATTCAAAGAATTGAAAAGTGGAAAAACTGGAAAATCAAAGCCAGGTATGGTGATTCTCAGTTCTGTACCTAATCCACCCTAAATTACCTTTTCCACATGTTTGGACATTTGGAAGAAATAGGAAAATATGCATGAGCATATTGTGGTGGCTAATTTTATGCGTCAGCTTGACTAGATCCATAGAATGGCCAAATATTAAGGTAAAAACATTTCTGACTGTGTTTGTGAGCGTATTTCCAGATGAGATTCGCATTTGAGTTGGTAGACTGGATGAATCAGATTGCCTTTCCCAGTGTGGTGTCAATGTATATTAACTGAGGTACTGAATAGTACAAAAAAAAAAAAAAAAAAAAACACTGGAGATTGGGAGAATTTGCTCTTTTTGCCTGACAGCTTGAGATAGGACATCAGTATTCTCCTTTCCTTGGATGGGGATTTACACCATTGGGTCTCCTGTTTCTCAGATCTTCAGACTTGCACTACACTACCTGCTTTCCTGAGTCTCCAGCTTACAGAGGGAAGATAATAAGAGTTCTCTGGCTTGGCTGGGCGTGGTGACTCATGCCTGTAATAACAGCACTTTGGGAGGCCAAGGTAGGTGGCTCACCTGAGGTCAGGAGTTTGAGACCCGTCTGACCAACATGGAGATACCCTGTCTCTACTAAAAATGCAAAATTAGCCAGGTGTGGTGGCGCATGCTTGTAATCTCAGCTAATCAGGAGGCTGAGGCAAGAGAATCTCTTGAACCCAGGAGGCGGAAGTTGCAGTGAGTCGAGATCATGCCATTGCACTCCAGCCTGGGCAACAAGAGCGAACTTCTGTCTCAAGCCTGGCAGGGATATAGGAAAAAAAGAGATTTTTAGACAAATATCCCTGATGAACATCGATGCAAAAATCCTCAGTAAAATACTGGCAAACCAAATCCAGCAGCACATCAAAAAGCTTATCCACCATGATCAAGTGGGCTTCATCGTGGGGATGCAAGGCTGGTTCAACATATGCAAATCAATAAACGTATTCCAGCATACAAACAGAACCAAAAACAAAAACCACATGATTATCTCAATAGATGCAGAAAAGGCCTTTGACAAAATTCAACAGCCTTTCATGATAAAAATTCTCAATAAATTCGGTATTGATGGAATGTATCTCAAAATAATAAGAGCTATTTATAACAAACCCACAGCCAATGTCATACTGAATGGGCAAAAACTGGAAGCATTCCCCTTGAAAACTGGCACAAGACAGGGATGCCCTCTCTCACCACTTCTATTCTACATAGTGTTGGAAGTCCTGGTCAGGGCAATCAGGCAAGAGAAAGAAATAAAGGGTGTTCAATTAGGAAAAGAGGAAGTCAAATTGTCCCTGTTTGCAGATGACATGATTGTATATTTAGAAAACCCCGTCGTCTCAGTCCCAAATCTCCTTAAGCCGATAAGCAACTTCAGCAAAGTCTCAGGATACAAAATTAATGTGCAAAAGTCACTAGCATTCTTATACACCAATAACAGACAAACAGAGAGCCAAATCATGAGTGAACTTCCATTCACAATTGCTTCAAATAGAATAAAATACCTAGGAATCCAACTTACAAAGGATGTGAAGGACCTCTTCAAGGAGAACTACAAACCATTGCTCAATAAAATAAAAGAGGACACAAACAAATGGAAGAACATTCCATGCTCATGGATAGGAAGAATCAATATCGTGAAAATGATCATACTACCCAAGGTAATTTTTTAAATTCAGTGCCATCCCCATTAAGCTAACAATGACTTTCTTCACAGAATTGGAAAAAACTACTTTAAAGTTCACATGGAACCAAAAAAGAGCTTGCATTGCCAAGACAGTCCTAAGCCAAAAGAACAAAGCTGTAGGCATGAAGCTACCTGACTTCAAACTATACTACAATGCTACAGTAACCAAAACACCTTGGTACTGGTACCAAAACAGAGATATAGACCAATGGAACAGAACAGAGCCCTCACATATAATACCACATATCTACAACCTTCTGATCTTTGACAAACCTGAGAAAAACAAGAAATGGGGAAAAGATTCCCTATTTAATAAATGGTGCTGGGAAAACTGGCTAGCCATAAGTTGAAAGCTGAAACTGGATCAGTTCCTTACACCTTATACAAAAATTAATTCACGATGGATTAGAGACTTAAATGTTAGACCTAAAACCATACAAACCCTAGAAGAAAACCTAGGCAATACCATTCAGGACATAGACATGGGCAAGGACTTCATATCTAAAACACCAAAAACAATGCCAACAAAAGCCAAAATAGACAAATGGGATCTAATTAAACTGAAGAGCTTCTGCACAGCAAAAGAAACTACCATCAGAGTGAACAGGCACCCTACAGAATAGTAGAAAATTTTTGCAGTCTACTCATCTGACAAAGGGCTAATATGCAGAACCTACAAAAACTCAAACAAATTTGCAAGGAATAAAACAATCCCATCAAAAAGTGGGCAAAGGATATGAACAGACACTTTTCTCAAAAGAAGACATTTATGCAGCCAACAGGCACATGAAAAAATGCTCATCATCACCAGCCATCAGGGAAATGCAAATCAAAACCACAATGAGATACCATCTCATGCCAGTTAGAATGGCAATCATTAAAAAGTCAGGAAACAACAGGTGCTGGAGAGGATGTGGGAAATAGGAACACTTTTACACTGTTGGTGGGACTGTAAACTAGTTCAACCATTGTGGAAGACAGTGTGGCGATTCCTCAAGGATCTAGAACTAGAAATACCATTTGACCCAGCCATCCCATTACTGGGGATTTACCCAAAGGATTATAAGTCATGCTGCTATAAAGACACATGCACATGTATGTTTATTGTGGCACTATTCACAATAGCAAAGACTTGGAACCAACCCAAATGTCCATCAATGACAGACTGGATTAAGAAAATGTGGCACATACACACCATGGAATACTATGCAGCCATAGAAAAGAATGAGCTCATGTCCTTTGTAGGGACATGGATGCAACTGCAAACCATCATTCTCAGCAAACTATCAAGCAAGAACAGAAAACCAAACACTGCATGTTCTCACTTAATTGGGAATTGAACAATGAGAACACTTGGACACAGGAAGGGTAACATCACACACTGGGGCCTGTTGTGGGGTGAGGTTGGTGGGGAGGGATAGCGTTAGGAGATATACCTCATGTAAGTGACAAGTTAATGGGTGCAGCACACCAACATGTCACATGTATACATATGTAACAAACCTGTATGTTGTGCATATGTACCCTTGAACTTAAAGTATAATTTAAAGAAAAAGAAGTATTTGTCTTTATAATTGCTTAAGCCAATTCCTTATAATAAATCCATGTATGTGTATGTGTTATATATGTATATATACATATATCTATATATGTGGAAATACATGGCTACAAATAGAAGATAGATAGATGTCTATCTTTGTCTGTGCAGCTGAGATCTCCTATTGGTTCTTTTTCTTTGGAGAACTAGTATGTTTTGGATGTTTTGTCTCCTCCAAATCTCATGCTGAAATGTGATTCTTCAATGTTGGAGGTAGGGCCTGGCGGGAGGTGTTAGGTTCATGGGGTGGATCCCTCATGCAGGGCTGAGCATCATCCTTGTGGTAATAAGTGAGTTCTCCCTTTGTTAGTTCATGTGAAAGCTGCTTGTTTAAAGGAGGCTGGCATCTCCTCCTCTCTCTCTTGTTTCTGCTCTCACCATGTGATGCACCTGCCCCTCCTTCACCTCCTGCCATGATTGTAAACCTCCTGAGGCCCTCGCCAGAAGGCAAGCTGATGCTGGTGCCAGGTTTGTACAGCCTGCAGAGCTGTCAGACAAAATAAACCTCTTTTCTTTATAAGTTACCCAGCCTCAGGTATTCCTTTATAACAGGTATTCCTTTATAACAACACAGAACAGACTAACACAAGAACTATGACTAATACACATCACACACACACACACACACACAAACACAAACCAGCCTTACCTGATTACAAAATCTTTAAAAGTTACATGAAAAAGGGACATTAAATGCTAAGAATGCTCTAGTTTATCCTCCAGACTGGATTAAATTGGCATAAACTGAAGAATTGCTCCCTTCTTCCCTGGGATAGGGACTTTTTTAAAGATAATTAATTGATGGATGTTATTAAACATATTTGTGAAGGGTATTATTAACACACGATTGTATATGTATAATAAAAATTAATCAACTCTTTTTAACGTAACAAACAACAAAGATGTATTTTTCTCTGCAGGTTAGATATGATCAAGCTCAAGGTCATTTGAGTCTCAATTCACTCACAGTACAACCAGAATGCATGCTCAGATTTACTCTTAGACTCACAGAGTCTGTGTTTGCTGGTGAAGAACATGGATTGCATACAGATGAATTCACCTCTGCAGCACAGAATTTAAATCAGGCAAGGAAGAAGCCAGCTAGTCTCCAAAATACATGTTAATCTGCCTCCAGAACAAACCCACAGACTGACTAAATATTTTGGTTTCATCAAAACTCCAACATATCAAACATAACTTCAAATAAGGGTAATGTTAAAAGCAACTAATTTTATCAAATTGCCCTTGCATTTATTATAAGGAGTTCTGCTCTGCTCATCTCTTGTTTACATTTTCATTAGAGAATAATCAACATTCAGCAAAGTGTTCATATTTAAAGTGTCCAGTTTGATACAGTTTGACATAAATCTGTACCTGTGAAACCATCACCACAAACAAGACAATGAATACATCCATCCCTCCAAAACTTCTTCGAGATATTTTGTAATCTCTCCCTCCTCCCTTTGTCCTTCACCCCACAGTCAACCATTGATCTATTTTCTGTTATTATGGATTAATTCACATTTTCCAAAGTTTTCTGTAAATGAAATCATACAATATGTACTCTTCTTCATCTTATTCCGTTCACTTAGTAAAATTTTGTAGTCACATGTATTACAACATTCATATTACTGCACCTATCAGCAGTTCATTAATTTTTGCTTCTGAACATTATTTCATTGTGTGAGTATACCACAATATTTTTAGCTCTTCATTGGCTAGTGGATATTTATTTCTAACTTTTGCCTTTTACAAATAAAGCTGTTATGAATATTTGTGTGCAAGTCCTTACATGGACACATGCTTTCTTTTTGGTAAATATGGAGAAGAGGAGTGGCTGTGTCATACATTAGGTGCAGGCTTAACTTTTTTTAAAAAACTGCCAAACTATTTACCAAAGGCGTTGGACCATTTTATATTCCCTCCAGCAGTGTATGAGAGTTCCTGTTACTTCACATCGTCACTAACATTTGGCGTGTTCTGCCATTAATTTTAACTCTTCTATTACAAATGCAGTGGTATCTTTTGGTTTCAATTTATATTTCTCTAGTAACTAAAGATGACAAACTTTTTTTGTGCTTATTTTCCATTGTTAGTTCTTCTTTAGTAAAGTGTCTGCTCAAACCTTTTGCCAATTTTTAATCGGGCTGTTGTTGATTCTCCTACTGTTGACTTCTAAAAGATCTTTATGTGGATTCTGTTATCAGATACACATTTTGCATATATATTTTATCTCAGTCTATAGATAGTCTTTTCAACCTTTTAATAATCACCTTTAAGGAGAATATGTTTTGATTTTGAGTAAGTTCAGTTTGTCAATTTGTTCTTTTATGGGTTATGTTTTGCCTTACCCAAGTTCACAGATATTTTCTCCTATTTATTTTCAGAAGTTTTATAGCTTAAAGTTTTATATTTAGGTCTATGATCTATTTTGAATTAATTTTTATATGATGAGAGGAATTAATTCAGGTCTCTTTTTTGCATCTCCATATTCAGTGCCATTTATTGAAAATAAAATCATTTTTTCACTTTTGAAAATAAAATCAAAATTCAATTGAATTGTCTTTGCAACTTCATTAAAACTCAATCGTCCATATATGGGTGAGTATGATTCTGGACTTTCTACTCTGTTTCATTTACCTATTTATCTTGTTGTCAGTATCACACGGTCTTAGATAATAGTTTGGTATTGAGGTCAGGTGGTATTAACTCTTCAACTTTGTTTTTCACTCCCAAAAGTGTTTCGACTATTTTAATTCTTTGCATTTTAATATTAATTTTATAACTTGTCTATTTCTAGTAAAAGCCTATTAGAATTTTTATTGCAATTACTTTGAATCTATAGATAAATTTGGATAAACTTCGCATCTTAACAATATTAATTCTTCTGACCTTTAAGTAATTATTTAGGTCTTCTTTGATTTAAACCTTTATTTTCTCTTAACAATGTTGTGTAATTTTCAGTTCACAGGTCTTTAACATATTTGTTAGCTGTATCTGTTATTATTTCATAAATGTTGATGCTGTGATTAATAGAATTTTAAAATTTCAATTTCAAATGATTTATTCATAGTATACAGGAATTCAAGTGATTTTTGCATATTGGTTATGTATCCTGCAAGTTTGCTAAATCAACTTTATACTTGAAGTCTTTTTTGTAGATTCCATCAGATTTTTTCTGTGAGCAATGATATGTAGCCTATGTAATGATAAATCATCTGTATAAAGACTGCTTTACTTCATTTCAATCTAAATACCTTTTATTACATTTTCTCACCTAATTTTACTGTCGAATAACCTCTAGTTTACTATTGAACAGAATTGATGAAAAGCATATATCTTCATCTTATTCCTGATCTTAGGGGGAAAGTCTTTGGTCTTTCAACATTAATAAGTATGATGTTAACTCTAAGTTTTTCATAGATGCTTTTTATCAGGTTAAAGGAGTTTTCTGATGTTGCCAGTTTGCTGAGAGTTGTTATCAGAAATAGATGTTGGATTTCACCTGATGTAATTTATTCATATAGTAAATTATATTGTTTGATTTTCGAAGGTTAAATCAACCCCAGGTTCTTCAGATAAATTATGCTTGGTCATGATGTATTATATTTTGTATACATCTTGAGATCTGAATTTCTAAAACCTCATTTAGAAAATGTGCCTCTATGTTCATGAGGGCTGTTAATGTGTATTGGGCCATTTCCTGAAATGTCTTCACCTACTTTGGATTTCAGGTAATGCTGGCCTCAGGCAATAAATTAGAAAGTAATTCTTCTATTTCAGTTTTCTGTAACAATTTGTGTAGAATTGGTATTATCTCTTTTTAAAATTGTTGGTAGAATTTACCAGCGAAATAATCTGGGCCTGTAGTTTCCTTTGTGGGAACGTTTTTAACCATAAATTCAATTTTCTTAATAGACTCAAGTTATATATTTTTGTACATGTGAACTCCACTAACTTGTGTCTTTTAAGGAATTCATTCATTTCATCTAAGTTTTCAAATATAAAAACGTAATATTTTTAGTAATATTCCCTTTTAATATCCATAGAGTCTATATCGATTTTATCTCTTTGGTTCATAATTCTGGAAATTGTGTCTTCTCTATTCCTTATCAAATTCTAGAAACTAATTAGTTGTATTGTTATTTTCAAAGATCCAGTTTGAAATCTTTTCTTTTTTCTTTTTTGAGACGGAGTCTCACTCTGTAGCCCAAGTTGGAGTGCAGTTGCGCGATCTCGGCTCACTGCAACCTCCGCCTCCCAGGCTCAAGCAATTCTCGTACCTCAGCCTCCTGAGTAGCTGGGACTACAGGTGCGTGTCACCACACCTGGCTAATTTTTTGTATTTTAGTAGAGATGGGGTTTCACTATGTTGCCCAGGGTGGTTTGGTGTTGAAGTCAGGTGGTATTAACCCTCCAACTTTGTTTTTCATTCCCAAAGTGTTTTGACTATTTTAATTTCTTTGCATTTTAATATTAATTTTATAACATAACTCCTGAGCTCAGGCCATTCACCTGCCTCAGCCCCTCAAAATTGCTGGGAGTACAGGCATGAGCTACCACGCCTGTCCCAGTGTGAAATTTTAAAATACAGGAGGAAATACTGAAGTATGAGAGGAAGATAAAAGAATAAGTTGAATTTAAATAGGCCAATTCTATGGCTTTAACTTTCCTAAAGTAAAAATTAGTTTTAACAAGGAAAATTAAAACACCTTTTCTAGGAGCATTTGATTTCATTAATAAGAGACTCCCAAATGCGAGGGTTACAGGTAATACGTTCTGGAACCAGATTACCCGCACTTGTGTCCTGCCTCTCACTAGCACTGTGACCTTAACCTTACCTAACCTGTCCATGCCTCTGTTTTCTTACTCATAAAGCATAAATAATAATAGCACCATGCTCATGATGTTGTTGTGATGATTAGACAAGTCAGTGTGGTTAGCATATGTGAAATAATTTGAAAATTTTGGGCGTACCATGCATACTACATAAAGGTTAATTCTTACAAGAAAAAGAATCCAGAAATGATCCATCATACCTTAGAATAACAAAATATATGTATTTTATATATTGCAGATAAACACTTTTTATTTTGGTCAAGAAAGAAAAAAAAAAAAATCAAAGAGAGCTAAAGTGGCCACAGAGGAAGAGTTGGCGTTTGAAGAGAACAAATTGAGATTCTATAATATGTCCGTCTTTCTGCTGGACCTATCTCTAGAAGGTTTGTTTGTTTGCTTGTTGGTTTATTGGTTTGTTTATAAAGATGGAGTCTTACTCTGTTGCCCGGGCTGGAGTGCAGTGGCACAATTTCGGCTCACTGCAACCTCCACCTCGCAGGTTCAAGTGATTCTCCCACCTCAGCCTCCCGAGTAGCTGGGATTACAGGCATGCACCACCATGGCCACTATTTTTATATTTTTAGAAGAAATAGGGTTTCACTCTGTTGACCAGGCTGATCTCGACTTCCTGACCTCAAGTGATCTGCCCTCTTCGGCCTCCCAAAATGCTGGGATTACAAGCTTGAGCCACTGCACCCAACCTCTAGCAGGTTTATGAGTGTTATCTAAAGTTAAAAATCCTTGTATTTGGTAGGGCCTTAACACGGGTGGCACTCTTACTCTTAGACTCTCAAGAACAGACCTAATTGCAAATACTATGTCACTATGTTCCATGGACTTATAAACTGCCCAGTTGTCCCTCGCGTGCCTACATTTCCACATCCACAATGCATTCCAAGACTGTTTTACCATCCAAGATTGTCACCTAAATCTGTGCTTTGTTTTTTAGCCCAGAAAGTGTGGTTCTGTAATTTTAAAATTTCATTATATAGATGAGAAATATGAGGCTTTCAGAAGAGATATGTTCTTTTCCTTTCGTAAAGTAGAGCCTGTTGGATGCAGGTTTTCCATAGAAAAAAATATATTTTTATAAGTAATTAATAAAAATTAAAACATGGACTCTCTTAGTAACTTCATAAATGTCAGGACATCAAACAAGAAAGTGGTGAATGCAATCAGTCGTTTGGCATTTTCACAACTGTTTGGATAATAAATGCCAGAGAGGATGAATAATATAACTTTATTCTGAATTCCAAGAAATATACCATTCCGATTCTTCAAGGCCCCAGTTCATGCTAGAGAATATCACGTACCTCAGGCTCTGGCCTTGTTCAGCAGGAGGAGAATAGCACAGAACACCAGCAATTGTAAATGTTCTTCATGAGAGATACTTACTATTCTGTTTTCAAAGCTATTCAATAAGAGTGTAAAATAAATACCTAAGTGTTAGAGACCTCTCCTGACAGTAAATTCTGTGTTTATTGGTGTTTTTGTTTAAAGTAGACCATTTAATGTGGCCAGGAATTTAGAAATCTGAAGGGAAGTATGGAAACTAGGTAGAAGCATGTTGATTAATAAATAAAACAATCCTTGCTCTCACTTGTCCACTGATACTTAAATCTGTTCTTTGTATAAAGAGATATTAGGTCTGCAGTTCGGCAGTTCAAGTGTCCCTGAGGAAGAAAATAGGGCTGCACTTGTTTATACTAAAGTATGAATGACTATCATAGTAGTACTATTCCCTTATAATCTAAGAGAAGCAACTCCTACAAGCTTCTATAACCTCTTATCTAACATTCCCAAAATGTAGCCATCATTCCCCCCAATTTGTCCTATATGTCCTTAAAAATGAAGCAGTGATTTTATTTTTTAATGGCTAGAAAAATGTATCTCCTCCATGTGCATAATAACTGAGGTCTTTCTCTTGAAACTCAAGCCTAATTCTCATTTGTCTTTTGGCAAATAATTTGAGGTTTGATATAATTTTAATCTCATGGCAGTGAGAAGTTTCACTTCTAGATGTTACTTTTAAAAAGAGTAAAGAAAATGTAGAGATTTATGACAATAGGGCAAGTCCTCAAAGTTGGAAAGAAATATTAGGCCTAAGAGAATTCACTCGAATTCTTGGAAAATATACTTTATTGAAGCCTTTTCCTACCTCTCTATGAGTAATGTTTTTTCTCTCTCTTTTGCTGAGGACAGGAACTCAAAACACACATACTCTATGATGCCTCTTTCCCAGAACTACACAGAAGTTACTGTTTGTCTCTCACATCCAGAGAAATCTTTTGACTATGCAGCTGTCTCATCTTCAAAATGAGATACTAGGAACCAGGAGGTCTGGTGGTGCATTCTTATTATTTGCAATATTCCCAGATATACTTGATTCATTTTTTAATAAGTATGCATGAATCCTTGTTCTTTGCATGGCACTGGGGTAAGAAGAGCATTCAAAATGTTGCAGTGCATTTCATTTCCTCATTAGGGGCTCACAGTCAAATAACAGATCTCATAATAAGGAGGACACGTACTTATTAGGGTTTTAAGCTCTGTTGTAGATGCTAGGAAGTCAGCAATGAACAAAAGAGATAAAATTCTTACCCTTGTGGAGCTTATATTCTAGTGTCAAGCTTTAAAAAGTAAATTATACAGTGTATTAGAGAGTATTAAGTTCAGTGGAGAAAAATAATGCAGGAAAAGGGAAGAGGTGAAACCAGAGGGATGCGCATTTACGTAGGTTCTAAAAATAAAAAGCCTCACTGAGGTGATGACATTTAGGCAAATACCTGTAGGAGACTGGAGAGCAAGCTAAGGGGATCTGTTGGTCAACAGTGTACCAGAAATGAAATCATGTGTTTTACAGCAACATGGGTGCAGCTGGAGGCCATTTGCTGAAGCAAATTAACAGGAAACCAAATATCACATGTTCTCATTTACAAGCGGGAGCTAAACCTTGGGTACACTTGGACATAAAGATGAAAACAACAGACAAGAGGGACTCCAAAAGATGGGAGAAGGGAGGGAGGCAGGGCTGAAAAACTTTATATTGGTACTATGTTCACTCTCTGGGTAAGAAGAGCAATAGAAGCCCAAACTGCAGACTTACACAATATAACCTTGTGATAAGCCTGCATATGTACCTCCTGAAACTAAAGTAAAAATTAAAATTGAAAAAAAAGAGTGTCCCGGAAAAAGAAATAGGAAACAATTAGTGCAAAGCCCCCGAGGCAGAAGTATGTGATGAACAACAAGGAAGCCAGTGTGGTTGGGTCCGAGTGAACAAAGGAAGAGAGCAGACCACCCATGATATGAAAGGTCATTGCAATTGACTTTTAGACTGAGTCAGATGGAATGATTTGAGCAGAGAAGTGACATTGTGTCTTTTGCTTTGAAATGTTCATTCTAGCTGCTCAGCTGAGAAGAGACTGTAAGACAGAATGAAAGCAGAGAGTTTGTTTAGGAGATCATTGCAGTAATCCAGACACGGGGGATACATGCTATGATTAGCATAATGGAAATGAAGGTGGTGAGAAGTGGTTAAATTCTGGATGTATTTCGTAGGTGGAGCCAAGATAATTTCAATATAGACTAGATGTGAACCGTGAGAAAAAGAGAAGGGTCAACTATGACTGAGCGTTTCGCTTGAACTCCTAGAAAGATGTTCTTTCCATTTACTGAGATGACAAAGTTTTGCGCAAGGAGAACATCTTGAGTGGGAATGGGGAAGATCAGAAGTTCAGTTTTGGATTGGTTACTCATCCTAGTGGAAATGTCAAGTAGGCAACTGGACAAGTGAAGCTGAGTTCAGGGGAGAAGTCTGGGCTGAAGAGACACATTTGGAAGTCATTAGCATTTTGATGGAATTTAAGGACATGAAATTTCATGATATCATCATGAGTGTAAGTATACATAGAGAATAGAAGGACTAGCACAATTCCAGGGTTGCATTGCCTTGAAGTCTATAAATGTGTATGTATGTGTGTGTTAGTTTCCAGTCAATTGCAGACTGACACTTCTGTAAAATAAAAGAAAAGTGAATTACTAGAAAAAGAAAATGAAATAAAAATAAATACATACAAAATGCAAGCCCAAATTTGTATTACTATATTCAACAGACATGAAACTATATTTCAATAATATAATCAGGAAAAGCACAGTGTAGAAAAAAATTACTAAAACTGCACACTGCTCAATGAAATTATGCATATAGGTGATTAGTGACAGCATTGCATTTGTTATTTTTTATCCTTTTGAAATTATAGCTAAGCAAAACATTAAGAATGAGACAGTGATTTCACATTTTCAAAATCTCTACACACATTTTGAACATTCACTGTATATCAGCATTTAACTTTTTAAAAGGACAAATGAACTTGCTTTTTCCTTGTTAACTTACCTAAGTTGGATTGATGACAAGAATACTTATTGAGGACAAGGTGTACCTAAATTATTTCTATGTTTTGTTTTACTATTACTCATGGTAGAAGAGGTAGGTTGATGGGTATGGAAGAAAGAATTTTCAAGCAAATTCTTTAGGCTCAAGATATTCATATTTAACTTTTATGTAAAATGAAAGAAAGTTATATTTTCAATATCCGTCTTCAATTCTTCAGCTGCAGCCACATTCGATGACATATCCTATAACATGTTAGTTGATTTAAATTATATTTTTTCAGCTTTATTGAAGTATAATTGACAAATAAAATTGTATATATTTAAAGTGTACAACATGGTATTTAATATACCTGTACACTGTAAAATGACTAATACAAGCAGGTTAACCAGTTAACACATTCATCACCTCACAGTCATCTTTTTTTGTGTGTGCATGAGAAGACTTAAGATCTACTCTCAGTAAATTACAAGTATCCAATACAATATTATTAACTATAGTTGAGTTACTTATTTTTTATTGAAATTATTTTTCAATAAAAGACATGGATTCCGATTTTATGTACTTTCACTTGACTAATTTAAGTTAAAATGTCACACGCTATCCTATTTCACATGCCTGGTACACAGCTCACAACACGTGTGTCTCTCCACGAGTTCAACAATGCCCAAATTGGTCTGTACCTGATGAGATCATGAACACTAGAAGAGTCTAACTAGGGTAGTGTGGATGCAGCAACACTGTCACATTGCTTTAAATGTTTCTAAGTAAGTGGTCTCAATATCTGTCCTTGGCTTGTTGTGAGCTGGCAGCAAACAGCTGGTAGACCAGCATTGATTGGTCTATGATCATGCTTCAGCAATGGTTTAGTGAATAACTGGGCGTTGTAGAACTCCAGATAGCACCAAGATAGCTATGTGAATGTGCCCCCTAGTGTAAATCCACGCAGCATCTTAGAGGTTTAAGAATTCTAAGAACCAAGAGACTGCAATGTTTTATAGCTTAGGTTAATGAGAACTCCATGAAGAAGAATGAAATAAAAAGGGGTGAACCAACTCAGGAGACTGTGGTATCCTGGAAAGCACATGGTCTGTGAGGTCAAATGCTGCTGATAGGTCAAGTAGGATAAGGCCCAGGAAATGACTTACAGATTTTGTAACATGGTCATTGATGAGCTAATGGGGAGATCTGCAGTCTGATTAGGAAACTCCAAGAAAGACACCATCAACCAAATCAGTGTCCAGCTGCATTCTCAAAGAGAAGCTGTTTGAATGGGCTCTAAGAGTTTTATGAGCCTTCACTGTTTTGACAATAGAGGAATTAAAGGCTTTCTTAAAATATGTAACATCATGCATGAGGCAGTAAAGTCACAGAGGGTGGATTCCTTATGTAGACAGACTGCTGAATTCCTAGACAACTCACCACCAGGCTCAGTTCTCACTCTCTCTGACTGCCCTAGGCACATACGGTCTGAGCTGCCAAGATGCCATTGACTCACATGTACCCTATTTAGCTGATCTTGGTCCGAGTTTGTGGGAGTGCTATCTCCCCACTGTGTGCAGGTTGGAGCTTGGCACCTTGGCACCTACCTAATGTATATCAATTACCATGACAAGAAAATCAAGTGTTTTTTTATTTTGTTTTGTTTTGTTTTTTGCTTTTTCTTTTTTCTTTCTTTTTTTCTTTTTTTTTTTTTTTTTTTTTTTTGAGACAGTCTTGCTCTGCTGCCCAGGCTGGAGTGCAGTGGCACGACCTCGGCTCACTGCAACCTCCGTCTCCCAGGCTAAAGCAATTCTCCTACCTCAGCCTCCCAAGTACCTGGGACTACAGGTGTGTGCCACCAAGCCCAGCTAATTTTTTTGTATTTTTAGTAGAGACAGGGTTTCACCATGTTGACCAGGCTGGTCTCAAACTCCTGACCTCAGGTGATCCACCCTCCTGGGCCTCCAAAACTGCTGGGATTACAGACGTGAGCCACCGCACCCTGCCATAAGTGTGTTTCTGTCTTTGCTTTTAATAATTAGGATAAGGACAGCTCTTTATTTGTAAAGAAATTAATTAGGAGGATACCTCTCTGAAATATAAATGGTCCTGTGAAATCCAGTTATCTTAGTCCCAGCCCTCTCTCTAAATGCAAATCCTGTGGTTGGAGTCTTCCCCCAGTCTGTGTGTAAGTACTCACGCTCTCACTTCCTGATGCCTCACAATTTAAACATCTCCAGTTGCTGCCAGTGCAACTAAAAAACAAACCAGGAAAATATCTCCCTGCTTGAATCAAGTCCTCCAGTTCATTTGAAACCCAGTGAAGGCCTTCAGAGGAGGGAGTGCCCAGGGGCTGCTGCTCTCCAGCATCCACTTCCAAAATAGGCTTTGAACAGCTGTGTGGTGTTTCACCACCTCCCACAAGGAAGAAGTGAATGAGTATGGCTGCTTCGTCAGGACTCAAAGAGCATCGCAATATTTCCTTAAGAATTTTCCCTTTTTTTTTCAAGTCTTAGCAGAGGGGAGATGTAGAATAATTTTCTAAATAAAACTGATTGCCATGGAGGGCTTTATGAGGGTGAGATATCCATCTGGTCTAAGTGCTTATGGGTCTCAGATGAGACCTCAGGAGAGGTCAGGGGGAGCTTCCCTGTGGGGCAGAGACGTGGTCCATTGCTACTGTTTCTTTCCTCTTTACCGGAGAAAGGTGTGGGCTGGACTCCCTGGCCCTGTGAAGGGCCCTGGCAGCCTGGGCAGCGGAGATGCCTCCTCTCTATCCTTTATGTACTTATTTGCGGCTGTGTGGTCTTGATTATCTTGACATTTAAATGCTGAGCAATTTTCTCAAAATATGCACACTCTCTGAGGGATGAATGCAATTTCTGCTGTGTTTCAGATAGCAGTGTATACATGGGGTAACAACTGTGTGTAGGGGCCTGGAGCTGGTGGGATTGGGGGACTTTTGAGGACCCAGAAGCTAAAAGTCAAAAGCTCTTTTGAAGAATTTAACTGCTTTAAGCCCCACAGTGATACTCACAACCTAAGCACATTCATTGGAAAAAGTTGAACAGAGAATCAGAAGGGAATTCTGAGATGGGGCGGAGCTGGTGCAAGCTCCTAGGGACACCTGCACAGCCTTGAATGAGAGGAAGGAGCGCAGTCAAATCTCTTCATGCTGATCCTAAGGCCTAAACCCCACCTTATTTGACACTTGAGCTATAAAATCTAGAAGAGACATCTCGTCTTCAGTAGGAAGTAAGAAACGGCCTTCCCATGGGGAAGGAAGGGGGAATGAGACTTCTCCGGAGCCCTAAACCTGGACCCAGCCCAAATCTGCTGAAACTAGTGAAAAGAAGCCAGCTGGAGGTAGACTGTCAGAAACAAAATCCTGAAAGGGCAGACATGTCCAAGGGGTTGCCAGAGAGTGAAGAGGGATGTGTCCTTGCATCAGCATTGTGCTAGGCACAGCTAAGCATGGCGTGATCAGCCACCACACGCAGGGCCTGGGAGGGGAGGGTGCTCCTGCGGCATGGAGAATGATGGTTGTGCAGGGCCTGAGACTGGCCTTGAATCTGGAGGAGAGACTACCTCGGAACCAGAGGAAATCAGTCAATGGGGTCAGAGTGGATGGAGAGGTGAGCGGGAAGTGAAGGAGTGTGGAGGGAACTGAGTCACTTTATAGCATTCCATGATATTCCACACTTCTGTAGGGGAGAAACCTCTGTTACCCTAGCCTGGGAGTGCCCCTTGAAGGGCCCAAGGAATCCTAGCAGGAGGAGCTTCAAAAAGAGCAAGTCTTCTCAGCTCAGAGGTCATGATCAGATCTGTGTTTGCATTACAGGGGCCAGCCCACTCTGGGAAATCAAAATGCCTTCCAGTGGAATCTTTCCAAGATTCCTTCTCATTTGCCCACATAAACCTATTTGGGGATTTTCACTGGGAAACAGTTACCACCACTTCCTCTGGCGACGTCTTGGTTTCTTTCCTATTCTGATGCTTTATGATTCTATTTAAAATTCCTTTGTAAATAAAGTTAGGTGATAGGACAAATACATTTTATTATGTTTTCCCAAGTAGGTATCCACTGTTCATTTGATGGACAATTACTGAGCAATTGTTCAGCACCAAGCTTAATACTGAAAATAGTGGTGACCGAGACTGTGACCACCTGTGAATATTTCATCAAGTGCAAGAGAGAGAAACAAGTAGATACCAGAGTGGCTTTCAGCACACAGCAGGGTAACCACAATGTTAGAGGGATGTTTGAGGTTCTGTGTACGCTGCAGAGGACATAATGAACTGCACTGGAGAAGGGTGAGTGTGAAGGAAGGATGCACAGAGGAGGAGGTACATGAGTTGGACCTGGAAGCCAGAGTGAGATTTCACCAGGTGCTGAGTCGGGGTGGTGGTAGGGAAGAACACAGGGGCTGGGAAAAAAATGTATGCCCAGGGATTGGCATTCACAAAGTAACATTGGCCTGAAATGTTGATATTTACTTGTGCAAATTCATGAAGAGTAACCACTTTGGACTTGGACTGACCAATCACCAGGTGCCCAGAAACCAGTCTTCCAGTCCTGCAGAAACTATAAAACAGGAGCAGACAAAAGAAGAAATGGATGACAACTGCTAGGTATCTACCAGGTCGAAAACTCTCTGGTCTCATCACTGGCGGTACTCCAGGCTCTGAACCCCCTTCAGAGCAGTGGAGACTAGAGAAGTGGAAATAACCAAAGACATGAAAAACAGAGATATTTTCATACCGAAGCAAACTGTAGACTGTTTATATTACAGGGGATTGAGGTTGCTGCAAAACTTCTGGCAAATCTGTAAGAGGAAAATAGAACTATTATGGACTGGTGAGATGGAGATAAGTAAATATTAATAATAATAATAATAATAATAATAATAACATTTGCCCTCTTGCAAACCACAGAGCATACAGCTGAGTGTGGAGGGACTGGCAGGAAATGTGGTTGGAAAATGACAGATTAAGGCTGTGCATGCTATGCTAGGGAGCATGGACTTAACTCTGCATGCCTGAGAGCTTTTCAAGAATTTTAAGCAGGAAATTGGTATTACCACATTTGTGTTTCAGAAAGATTACCTTGGCTTCAGTGCAGTTGGACGGATACAAGGGCAAAAGCTGGAATCAGTGAAATGAGACTTCCAAGTGTTGTTTCTATAATCCAGGCAAGAGATTTCTGATAGCTAAAATAAATCACAGGGGCATTTGAAGGTAAAATTTGGTGTCTGACTGGATGTTTGAGGTGAGCTTGAAGAGGTTATGGGTGACTGATGTTTTGGACTGGGCGGCTGGATGCAGGCTGCTATCTGTTATTCGCTGAGCTATGGAGTGCAGGAGGAGAAGCAGGTCTATGCAGGGCAACATGGAGATGGATGAGTCTAGGCCAGACATGTTGATTTGAGATGCCCGTGGGGTATCCAGGTTGGAACACCAGATGTTCAGTACAGAGGTGGTCATGTGGCTGGTGCTTAGATGGGGCTGGAGAAAGAGGTTTGGGAGACATCAGGTGATAGGAGTAGCAAGAATGCCAGGTGGGGAGGAAGTCACACAGAACATCCCTGTGAGACCAACAGCAGGAAGAAGCTGAAATGGGTGTTGACAGTCTGTCAAGGAAGGAGCCAGGTTTGAAACTACTAGTGTGGTAAAAAGTATCAAGGACAGCAGCAAGGACAAGAAGGAGAAAGAAAAGTCTTCAGGCATTTCTGAGGTTACTGCTGACCTTAGCATGAGCAATTATAATCAGGCTGGGAGGACTTGAAAACTGCATTAAAGTTGACTAAAGAGTGGACAGGAAGAGAGGGGGTGACAGTGAGAGAAGAGGAGAGATGGAGCTGTGCCTCATGCAGGTGCTAAGTTGCAGGAGAGCTTGGGGAACTTGGATTTTTTTTTTTTTTTTAAATAGAAGAGGTGTGTGTATGTTATCAGCGGTGTGTATTATAATATTTGTGTATTTAATCAGATGGAAATTTGTATATTTACTTGGATCAAGTGCAGAAGCACATTCCAGAGCACAGAGAGGGATTCTTCACACAAGGGAGGAGAAAGAGAAGGATGGCTGTGTGCACGTGCAGATGAATTTAGCAGGGTAGGAGGCAAAAGGCTGAGGGATGCCTGGCCTGATTTCCTCTACTTTCGAAATTAGTCAAAAGTTCAAATAAATGTCTCTCATTTCCTATGAATTTGTATCTTAATCTTAGAAAACATGAATCACAAAATATCACACATGCCTTTGTACTCTATTTTATACCTGATTGTGCCTGAGGAGTCCTTGTCAAGAATGGCAGATTGGTGAGAGTAAGTAAAATGAATATATCTAGTATTTGGTGAAAGCAGAACTCCATATTCTAGTATCAACCCAAACCAAACACACAACTCTAAGACACTGGAGAAGCTACAAGAGTTATACTTAAATTTTAAGAACTATTGATCTGTACCCAAAATAAATCTGATCAAACCAATGCAGCACCCAATCTGGCTGAACCTTCACCAATAGCTTCCAAAACTTCTTCCTTAGTAAGGAATCAGTAATGATCATAATTATAAAAATTAGTATAAGGATGATCAGAACAAAGTCCAGGAGAACCTCTACTAGGCAGAAACTATGTATTTTCCATTTACTTATTCCAGAGACAACCCCAAAATGAATGTATTTTAGAATGTTTGTTCACTAAAAACACGAATTATTTATAAAAATTACTTTTTCAGTAACTGCCAAAACATGTTAAGGCCTATATGGGTGAAGACTGGCCACAGAGATTTTAGAAGCATTAAAAGGTAGATAAAGCAAATTGAAATCAGAGGAGAGTTAACAGGAATGTGGAGCTTACGGCACTGGGACAGGTTGAGTGAGATTGTACCACTCAGCTAAGTTCTGATGAATAAGAAGTGACTTTGTTCCTTATTAACTTGGTTCTATGCCTGGCTCCCCATTCTCTGGGAACTCTGGGGCTCTGAGCGTGCCTCAGGTATCAGAGGTGATCCCTTAGCGGAGTCATTTAGTCACCTTTGCCTGAAAGTCTCCCCAAAGGATAATTCCTACCTCACAACATTCTTTGTGGCAATTCAGGTTGACTTCATCTTTAATCATAAGAATGCTGGAAGGCATGCAGATGGGTGTTCAATGAAGACAAATTAAGCTTATTATTAATTTGAGGAGTTGTTTAATTATATTTTATGCTCAGGCAAAATAAAGATTAATTTTCATTATCTTTTGTTTTGCTTATCTGTGGTGCTGAGCAAGACTTATTTGCAATGTGTATTTTTTACTTAGAATAAAAATTTATCCTCTCAATCCTTATTTATTTACTTGTTTTTCTTTTCATTTGACACATAAAAATTGTGGATGTTTATTGTATACAACATCACACTATAAAATATATATACATGGAATGGAAATATAGAGCTAATTAACTATGCCTCATCTCACATACTTAATCATTTCTTGTGGTGAAAACACTTAAAATCTACTCTCTTAGTGCAATTATTCTTAAAATGGATAAAGCAGTAGACACCTTTTCAGGTGTCCTCCCAGGCTGTGGGTCAAAGACATTCTATTTTCCTTAGAACCATCTACCCCGTTTATACAAGTGGGCTCCCTACTGTCAAGTCACACAGAAGATCCCATTCTTGTGGCCAAGATTAACTAGGCTGAGGATGGACACCTAACACTACCTAGAGAGATCCCAGTCACTTTTTAAGCATTTGGAATTGTGGCTAGGGATTTCTGGAACTTAAAAGCTGTAGAATCCCAAAGCTGCAGGACAGGTGTTGCCGGCCACCTTCACTGAGCCATAGGAAAGTTAGTCAGAAGAAATGCAGAGAGAAGCAGGCATGGAAGGAAGGGAGAACCCTCCTTCACTTTCACTTACTCAATTTCCTTGTTCCACAGGATTATGTGTCTCTTTTTTTTTTTTTTTTCTTTTTTTTCTTTTTTGAGATGGAGTCTTGCTCTGTCACCCAGGCTGGAATGCAGTGGCGCAATCTCGGCTCACTGCAAGCTCCACCTCCCGAGTTCACGCCATTCTCCTGCCTCAGCCTCCCGAGAAGCTGGGACTACAGGCGCCGCCACCTCGCCTGGCTAATGTTTTGTATTTTTAGTAGATGCGGGGTTTCACCGTGTTAGTCAGGATGGTCTCGATCTCCTGACCTCGTGATCCGCCTGCCTCGGCCTCCCAAAGTGCTGGGATTATAGGCGTGAGCCACCCCGCTCAGCCAGATCATGTCTCCTTTTAATTCGCAAGCTTTTACGGGCCGCATTCCCCTAAAATATAGATAAGGTTCCTTTAGCCCCACTCAGTTACCCAATGTGGTCTCACAATGTCTGACACACATCCTTTCCTTAGATTCAGTGGAAATTCGCTTAACCTCATTCTGTCACAATAGGTGCAATATTAACCAATATGAACTTTATTCTGAGAAGGAACCAGAGTCTTACAAGTTTTGTCAAAATATATTTTTACAATGAAATTACTTCAAACTTTTGACAAAATTCAATTTTGGCATAAAACTCTTTTGGTTTTCAATCTTTTTTTGCCCTCATTGTTGGTGCAAAGATACCTGCAGGTTTTTTATCATAGGTCATAGGACCCTCATTTACCTGCAGTGTTCACCTGTAGTGTGAGCCAGACAATCAATGGATTCAGTTGCCAAAATCAAGTCTGTCAACCTACTGTCACTGTTCAGTGTATCAGCCAAATGCATATATTTCCTTAGTCTGGAGAATTAGTATTCTGGAGATGTTGTTCAGTTTAGGAATTTTTTTTTTTTTTAGTTCCTTCAGGCTGCTATAACAGGATGTCATAGACCGGGTGGCTTATAAACAACAAGAATTTATTTCTCACAGTTCTAGAGACTGGGAAGTCCAAGATCAATGAGCTGGCACATTCATTGCCTGGGATGGGTCAACTTCCTTGTTCACAGATGGCCATTTTTTGGCTGTGCCTTCACATGGTAGAAGGGGTGAGGAAGCTATTTGCAGTCTCTCTTCTATAAGGTTATTAATCTCATTCACAAGGGCCACTTCCTCATGACCTAGTCACCTCCAAAAAGGCCCTATCTTCAAATATCTCCACACTGAGGATTAGACTTCAACATAAGAATTTTGAGTAGACATAAACATTCAGTTTATAGCAAGACTCTTGATGTACTACAAATGCATACTATGTGGTTTACAAAATCCAAAGAAGTAGTAACATTCCATGAGACCATTGTGAACCCTTCCAGAGATGGCAATTCTGTTACTTCATCAAACAGCTAATTTCTTAAGTGAGACAATACCCTGTCTTCCAATAACATCTTCTAATTAATAATTCTAGAAACAGTAAACAATAAAATCCATATGTTTTTAAGAATTTAAGGTTGAATATTCTATCAAAAGTATTTCTGGAGTAAAATCCAAAAATAGTAACTCCCATTGCACTGATTTAATGACCATTTGTGTAATTATGAATTCCATGTATTTTCTTCATAAGACTGCAAGCCCCATTAGAACAGAAACTGTCTGGATTGATAGGCCACATCTCTCTCTTTCACAACTATGTGCTGACACATAGTTGCCATTCAATAAATATGTGTTGAATGGTGAATGCTTTAAGGAAATCAGTTTCTTACCCTTTGGCAGTCCCTGTAAGTTACTCAAAGCAACAGGATTTCTGGTCTATATATCAGATACCCATAAGGAATCGAGAAGATAAAATCAAGCATTTGAATGTAGAATGATCACGTTGGACAGCAGTGCAGATCCCTAGAAGTAAGGTCAATACCTCAGAAGTAAAAAGGCAGATTGTAAATCCTCCAGTAGAGAAGGCTATTCATTTTTACTGAAATCTAGTCTCCCGGATTCTACTAAACACTATCTCCATTATCTTATTTAATTATCAGAGCAACTTAACAGGTCATAGAAAAAAATGTTTAAAGGACTTATTAATACGTATCTTACCCAAGTTACTTGGTTTGTAAATGTTGCTATATGTATTTAAAGCCAGGATTGTCATCTTCTAATGTTCTCACCTTTCTATGGCACCAGAGAAGAGTAATGGTTGTGCAACAAAGTTATCAAGAGAGGCTTCTCAGCAACAGATGATTTGAGCAGGTTCAACACAATTAGGTATCTAATAATCACTAACATTGATTTACTGCTTATTGGATACTAAATTGTGTTCTAAGGCTTCATATTTTTTCACTAATTTAATTCTCATAAAAGTCTGGTGAAGCTCCATGAAATAAATGTTATTATCATCTTTATTTTATATGCAAGAAAATTGAGGCATAAGCAGGATTGGTACCTTATTTTAAGATTGCATAGCTATAAAATTATGGATCTAAGATTTAAGCACAGTTTTTACCAAAGCATATGCTGTCAACCATGACATAACATTCCCTTTAGTAAGAACCTACTAACAGCTAGTTTACATAGATTCATCTGTTATACCAGGAGAGCTTGTTAATTTATATTTTAGTCAGCTCCAACCATTCAAACCCAAGTGTGAACGTAAGAGGATATTCCCTGAACAAATAAAAAAGTCATAAGAGTTGGACTAGAGGATGCCAAGTAGCTCAGTCTTCCCCATGTCTTTGCCTGCTCCATCTGCCCAGAAGCTCCAGCCAAGAAATAGCTCTTGGCCATGGCATTCGTCTGCTCTGAGAAATAAATTTTCTTCTAAATGTAATGACACTTATCTAGTCAGAGACTTTCGAGAAAATGGCCTATTCCTCAGCAATGGGGACACTAACATCCTTTGGCTTCTTTCTAGAGTTCAGAGTTTTCAGTAAAATAAATCACAGCTGTTCCATAGGAGAAGAAACCATAGATGCCTCAACTTATCTTAGAAACATAGAACCTAAGCTAGTTAACACAAAGAGACTGTCAAGGGTAGAGGATACAGAGAGCCCATTTCAACCTCAGCAGGTTATACAGGTTGGAAGGATATGGCTGGGGAAAAAGATTAGCCCTCTTTTCTCCTGTATATGACCACATTACTGTTACTCTGGTCCACTGATTTTATAGAACATTTGCCATCATCACTGGGACTCCAGAGCAAAGGGGAGGTACAATAACCAAGAAGAAGAAAAGCCTGGGGGAGGAAAGTCAACTGTGTTTAAAATCAGGAGAACAGGATCCAGGAACAGCGCTGCAACAGCCAGACAGGTGACCTTGATTCCCACTCTACCTCCCCAGTCCTTGCACAGCTTTTACCAGATCTTATTTACCAGACTTTCAGCACAGGAGCAGGTAGTGGTGTGTTATTGCACTGGGAAAAAAATATAATTGTTGCATCTTGTTCAATGATATTAGCAGCCATTGATGAGCAATATGTAGTTCCACTAACTATGGCATTAGACCTTCGTGCATTCACTAGAGAAAGTAAAAAGAGAAACCTGCCTTTATCTGCTATTTGGTTACTCAGTGGCACAGCATAGGCAGGAAAGGTAGGATAGATTTTTATTCTTTCCATTCCTCTACTCAAGGTGCTGATGCCACCAAAATTCTTTATAAGGAGAAGAATTTGATGACTCCTCCTTGTAGTTGCCCTCTTGTTTCTTTCCTCTGCCATTTCGCTTTCTGCCTAGGCCACAAAGTCATTTTCAGTCTTCATTAGGCCATCCAAAGCATATTGGTTAAATCATTTCTCAAATTCCTTCCCTTTCCTATCGAATCCCTGTATTGTCATTATCATATGCCTAGATCACAGTCTCATTTACAGTGTTGGTGTTAGAAATAAAGACCACACAGCATTTTCCTATTCTTTTAATTTTAAGACATTATAGCATCATAAATATTGCTGAAAGTGAGAGAATATGGAAGAATACAGTCTCTTGATGCTCAAAATAAACTGAGAATTATGCAGGCTCTTTTTCTACCTCATGTTGCAAACAATGGACAAGAAAACAGTGGATTAAATCTGCTCTCTCTATTTTGTTTGTCCAACGAAAAAACTTACGAAAACTACCAACAAAAAAACTTTAAGGTCTTTGTCTTTAAAATAAACATAATTTACTATATTTAATAGAATAGAATATGTAAACAATGGGACTACCACCTGCACTCTGACAGAGCATTTGTACTGATGTTGAGATTAGCATTGCTGACCTGCCCTAAAGCCTCCTCTGCCACTGCCATGAAGCCACCCTTAGTCTGTCGTCCATTGTCCATTATAGAGCTGAAAACGGTGTCAGAGTGAATTTGAGAGAAATGTTTCACGTAAGTCCAGTGGACAGTTCCAGCTCTACTTCATTCTGTGATTTAAAATTCCCACTGCCATTTAAACTCCTGGTATTATCATCTGTAAAATGAGATAACAACACATGCTTTAAATGATATTTTGAGGAATAAATGAGATAACATAGGTACAATGCCATATATACTTATCAAATACATATATATGTACCAAGAAATGCCATTAAATAGCAGCTACAAATACTTCTGGATTCCTAGCTTGTGGGAAAAAAAGTACAAATTTCAGAAAGCAGTTAAAATGTTCACTTTCTTTAGGTCTTTCAAATCCAATGCATATAATAATCACTCCCTTTGGTAAAACAGATTCTAAAATATCCCTTGAAGGAAACACTCACTGTACTGCAAGCATCTCCTACAGATGGTAAACTTCCTGAAGAGAGGCACTTTCTTTGAGTCCTGAGCTGATAGTGCCTGGCAGTTACTCAATAATTAGCTTTGAATGAATGGATCTAGCTTTAAATGACAATGCCATCAATGCATCACTAAGTTACAGAATGTGATTTGTATAAAATTACTTCCCTTAGAAAGTTATGACATTCTAGAAGACAATGTGAGAACATGCTTTGTTTTGCACGGATAACACATTTGGTGCTCAACCAATGTCAGTTGGTCTTTTGAGAGTGTTTTACAAATTTTATCTCCTCCTTCCACCTCTTGTGCCCAGCATACAACAATTCAGCACTCTTCTAGCCTTCTTCAATAATTCAGTGTTTCATCTGCAATACATCTAAGTAGAAGATCATAAAAATCTAGCTAATCAGGTATCTTAACTCCCTAACTAGTATGATACAATTTGAAGCTAATTCATCTTGGTTTGGAGCCAACTGGGTCTTTGTCATGCCTCTTATCCAGTACATTTATTAATAGCATCCCTTTCACTCTCAAAAATGCCCCACTTTGGCCATCCTAATGATAAGCTACTGGAGAGGCATGCCCTCTGTCTCACTGGTCTTCCTAAGCACAAAATTTACTCTCAACAGATGTTTGTTGGTTGAAACAAGGATAGTGCTTTGCTAATCAGTCTAATAAGAGGCAGGTGTTCTTGTCTGCATACATTTTTTCCTCAGCTCTTCTCCGAATGAAGTATCTTCTCCAAAAGCCTTCATTTTGACATATCCTTAATAATGCTTCTCTTGTCCTTAAATAATTAATGGGTTTAAAAATATCTGTCAGTGTAAACAGAGTGATACATGGAGTGGAGAAAAACAGTGAATATTTTGGCAGAACAAATAAAAGCTGCATTACTAACCACATAAATCTCACCAATAGAGTTCATCAGCCTTTCACAGCAAGAGTTTTAATTTCCTTTGTCACCAGGACTCATAAATCCATGCCACATGACTGGCCCAACTGCTTTATCCAAGACCGACACTAAATTTCTTATGTGCACTAGTGCAATGGTCAACTTGTGCTGGGACAGATCAGGTAGGAGACTGGGTGACAGTGACAGAGAAAGAAGAGCATAGAAAGACAGAACATAATCTGGGTAGGAAAGCTTCCTACATTAATTGGCTTTGTTACAGCCACACAGAGGAAAGTATATTTCACATGCATACACGTACACGCACGCACAGGCACGCACACACACACACACACACACACACGCACTCCTAATGTCCCCTGGCCTGTTTTTATCACTCCCAAGGGATTTAGAGGGATACCTTTCTCTGGCATAGCTGCTCCTCAAAACAGTGTTAAGGAGCAAGTCAATCAAGGCAAGAAATAATTGCAAGTAATTTCATTTTCACCACAAATGTCAACCATGTTGGCTAAAAATCTGATATTCAAAGTATAAGAATATCATTTTTATCAACAGAGCAAAATGTCTTCTCATATTGTCAAACATGATGGTTCCAAATCCACCACACCCCATTGCCGCCCTGCCTGCCAGGGAATATTTAACAATGTCTGGAAACACTTTTGAATACCATGATTACGGGGTGAGGGGGAGGGTTGCTATGGACACCTAGCAGTCAAAGACCAGAAATGATGCTAAGTATCCCGTAGTGCAAAAGATAGGCCCCTATGACAAAGAGTTAATTGGCTTAAATGTCGATAGCATTACTGTTGAGAAATATTGTTCTTTGTTGATTAAAAAATATGGAATTAGAGATGGATCAATTTACTTCTTAATTTAATAACTATTTACCAAAAAACTAAGCAGTATAATGTTTGTTCTAGATTTGAGATTGAGATAAATATGACATGGTGCTGATGTTATATCCTATTTAATAAATGGTGCTGGGAAAATTGGCTAGCCATAAGTAGAAAGCTGAAACTGGATCCTTTCCTTACTCCTTATACGAAAATTAATTCAAGATGGATTAGAGACTTAAATGTTAGACCTAATACCATAAAAACCCTAGAGGAAAACCTAGGTAGTACCATTCAGGACATAGGCATGGGCAAAGACTTCATGTCTAAAACACCAAAAGCAACGGCAGCAAAAGCTAAAATTGACAAATGGGATCTAATTAAACTAAAAAGCTTCTGCACAGCAAAACAAACTACCATCAGAGTGAACAGGCAACCTACAGAATGGGAGAAAATTTTTGCAATCTACTCATCTGACAAAGGACTAATATCCAGAACCTACAAAGAACTCAAACAAATTTACAAGAAAAAAACAAACAACCCCATCAAAAAGTGGGCAAAGGATATGAACAGACATTTCTCAAAAGAAGACATTCATACAGCCAACAGACATATGAAAAAATGCTCATCATCACTGGCCATCAGAGAAATGCAAATCAAAACCACAATGAGATACCATCTCACACCAGTTAGAATGGCGATCATTAAAAAGTCAGGAAACAACAGGTGCTGGAGAGGATGTGGAGAAATAGGAACACTTTTACACTGTTGGTGGGATTGTAAACTAGTTCAACCATTATGGAAAACAGTATGGCGATTCCTCAAGGATCTAGAACCAGATGTACCATATGACCCAGCCATCCCATTACTGGGGATATACCCAAAGGATTATAAATCATGCTGCTATAAAGACACATGCACACGTATGTTCATTGTGGCACTATTCACAATAGCAAAGACTTGGAATCAACCCAAATGTCCATCAATGACAGACTGGATTAAGAAAATGTGGCACATATACACCATGGAATACTATGCACCCATAAAAAAGGATGAGTTTGTGTCCTTTGTAGGGACATGGATGCAGCTGGAAACCATCATTCTTAGCAAACTATCACAAGAACAGACAACCAAACACTGCATGTTCTCACTCATAGGTGGGAACTGAACAATGAGATCACTTGGACTCATCACACACCGGGGCCTATCATAGGGAGGGGGGAGGGGGGAGGGATTGCATTGGGAGTTATACCTGATGTAAATGACGAGTTGTTGGGTGCTGACGAGTTGATGGGTGCAGCACAGCAACATGGCACAAGTATACATATGTAACAAACCTGCACATTATGCACATGTACCCTAGAACTTAAAGTATAATAATAATAATAATAATAAAGAATTTTTTAAAGGAATTCTGTTCATGTCGAAAAGTGAGAATATTGGGAACAGGAAAGCAGGCACATCTGAGCCACTTCTCATCCTGAGAGTTAAGGGAAGCCTGTGCACTGGAGCTTTGGCCCACTAAGGGAAGGAGCGAATAATTTTGCCTTTTAAACCCTACAAATGTTGTTCATGTTCAGAAAATAAAATGTAAAACAGAGAAGTAAATGCAAATCCTAAAACTGAAAACAAATATAAGCAATTGTATATCAAGTGTAACAGTATATCAGACTAGAAACAAAACTTGCAAATAAAATATTTCAGGTTACTTTTGAAAACAAAACTTGGAACTTTACATTCTAGGTGAAATATAGTTTGAGGCCAAAATAACTAAAAAAACTTAAGCAGCAATCAGTAATTTTATTTTTGTTAGTAGTAACATCATCATTTTTCATCTTAAAACCATTATCTGTTTTGCAGACAGAGTTTAACCAGGAAATAAAAATACATGTTGAAGGACATAGAAAATTAGACAGTATGTTAATTTTACCAGGAATCAAATTTTCAGTATAAGAATAGAAATGAAGTATAAAATCAAAAGTTAAGAAAGGATGTATAAGGTTTAACTTGAATTGGCAATATCAGGATTTTTAAATGTATCTCTCTTAGCACTTTGCACTGGCCTAGAAACCATGAAACCATGACATCCCAATAGTAGTAAGGGCACAAATGTTATTTTATAAGAGCCCACTATAAAATAACTATAAAATGTTATTTTATAGTGCCACTGCTTGAGGGGAAAAAAAAAACCTGACTAGATAGAAGAAAATAAATCACTAGAAATATGTGTGTATTGTATACCCACAACTGCAATGAAATAAATTTCAGTGGACTTAATCTTCTTAGAAGAGATCAACTATTAAGCCACAAAATGTAAAGAAATAGAAATGTCAAAATTAGCAAGACTAAAAAGAATTGGATGTAAAAGTTGATGAGGCTATATTAATATCAGACAAAATATACAACAAAGTATTAAGAGAATTAAATAGGCTAAATTTAAGATGTTAAAATTTTAATTCAGTACGAGGATATAACAATTCTAGATTTTCATGAATAAAATATTATAGCCTCAAAATGTACAAAGCAAAAATTGATGTGACTATAAGAATAAATTATCTAGGGAATATATAACAAATCTCTCTTACTTTGGAACAATAAGCAAAAAATACTATTGTAGATTTCAATATTTTTTATTACCTAATGGACATATGCAAGCTATTTTACATTACTCCCACCAACATTCTTAAAAATGAATCACAAATTGTTAAACTTACATATTAATTCTAGGAGATGGTTTTGCAGATTCTTTTTAAGATTTTCTTCATAGGTTATTATGTCATGTCATAATAAAGTTTTATTTCTTGCTTATCAATCTAGGAAACTTTTTTTTTCTCACCTTATTGTATCAACTGGAACCTAGTACAAAATTGAATAGAATTATTAAAGTGAATATCTTTCCTTTGTTCCCAGTCTTATAGGATAACATTCAGACTTTCAACATCGAATACATACGATGTTAGTTAGAGTTTTACATAGATCCTCTTTATTTCATTGAGGAAGTTCCTTCTCATTCTTACTTTATTGAGAGTTTTTATAATGAAAGGATACTGAATTCTGACAACTGCTTTTTCTGCATATATTGAGATGATTGTGTGGATTCTCTGCTTTAGTCTGTGGCTAAAGGAAATCACATCAATTAATTTTTTAATGTTAAACCAACTTTGCATTCCTATAATAAACTCCTCTTAGTCATGATGTATTATACTCTTTACATATATTTTTATTTTAAGTGCTGTTTTTAAAGAATACTAACTATATTCATGAAGGATGCAGTCTGCAGTTATTTTTCTCTGTAGTGACTTTGATATTGGTAACAGGGTAACACTGTTCTCATAAAATGAGTTAGGATATATGAACTTCTCTTTATTTTCTGGAAGAGTTTGTGTGAAATTGGTATTATATCTCCCTTAATGGATTTACAGAATTATTAAATGTTCCTATCGAATTATTCTTGCATGAGGGTTGGAATCTGTTCTTTCCAACTAAGTTTTTGAATTAATTAGCATAAAGTGGTTTATGACATTCCCTTTTCATCTTTCTAATATCTGTAGCATTTGAAAAATTGTCCTCATACTGGAAATCTCTGCCCTCTCTTTTCATTTATTTTGTTGGTTTTATAAAAGAATCGGGTTTTATTTTATTTTTTATTCAATGTTTTGAATTTTTCTGTTAACTGGATAAATGTATTTAAGTATGTAAATTTCCTCTGAGAAATTGGACACAGCATGAATTCTTTAAATGAATACTGTTTGTCATGAAGCCTTAATGAAAGCATTTAGCAAAGCATTAGGCTGATAATTTGATTGACAACATAAACATATCTGTTCGTTTTCTGATTGTCCATTCAGCAGTTCCTTCCAATCATCTGCATTTCTACTGTGTGCCAGGTATAGACATTTACATTAAATAATAATAATAATCATAAGGGTACCATAATAAACCATTATCCATAGGGCTCTTAAACTGGTAGTTACTGAAGATCCTACATCTGATTGCTATTTAACTCCTGCAGGCTTTGATTTCAATGACACAAGACTTTCACATTTCCTATTGAGACTTGGAGCCTCCCTTTGAGCAGACTATGGCCTAGGTTGAGTCCCTGCATCTACTTCAGCTTCTTCCACTTGCATCTTGTCTATGATATTTTGAAATTAAATCCTTAGCCAGCTTCTAAAATTTTCTGTTCTACTCCTATCTTTACTACATTTTCCCTTTGTGAGATAGTCTTGTGTATATAACTAGTGTGTTTAAAAAGCAAAGCAAAACAAAACACTGATTTCAAAGATATTACCATATTTAACTAAACTTTGCTAAGTGATTATCCCCAAAGCCTGCCAGAGGTTGTTTCTTTTCACCTCCTCCCATATCCAAAGTTATATAAATTCCACAGCTGAACTTAGCTCATCAAAGCCCTCATGCACTTCATAACTCCTTCTGTGTCATAGACCGAATGGAGAATGCAGTCTTAAAACCCTGCTATATTTTGACTCAGTCTCTCAAATATCTCCCAGATTTGCACTGTAAAAATACGATCCCATTATCTTCTATTCACTTTCTCTTCTTTTAAATTTATAAAAATTATCCAAATATTTCTTTTAAAATAAATGTTATTTGAAAACCTATTTTAATGGCAGTATAATATTCCATCATGTGATTGTACTTATTGAATAATTTTTGTCTTGTTCAGGATTTTCTTCTTAATTTCCTTGTAGGTGTATTTTGTATGCCTTTGTGATTAGTACTCTGGGACATATTGCCTTAGGCGAAGATTCTAGGCAAAACAATACAGGTATTTTAAGGCTCAATCCATATTGTTAAATACTTTTCTCAGAAACTGAAACCAGTTTACCACAAGAACAATAGTTGTATACATTATATTCTTCTTATTCTTTTCGAAATTGGTGAGATTTTTGGCTCTTTTTTTTTGTTAAACAAGTAAAACAGTATCCTTTCATTTAAATTTGCATATGTGGTAACTTAACAAATTTTTAGTTTTAAAATTTGTGCTTATTATCAACTTGTATTTAATCTTCTCTAAATTGTTCTCTTCACTTTTTCAGTTTTAGTGCTTTTCTTATTGGTGTATACAATATTTCACAAAGAAAATATATCAATTTGTATTTTATATGTGAAATCAATATTATTAATGTATCAAGGTTTTAAATTTAATCTAGTCAAATTTATCAGCCTTTGGCTTCATGATTTTTCTTATTGTTTACATCCTTATAAAGTTTATTTTCTTTGCAAGATCAATGAACTAAACATGTATATAATTTGCAGCTTATAATTTCACTTTTCTCAACCACTTTAAACATCTAAAATTTATTTTTAATGCCTTATAAAGTTTGATTTTTTAAAGAACTTTCTCCTAAATACAAATTTTTGACATAATTTGCTTAATAATTTTTTACACCCCTAGGTTTGTGATTTTATAAATAATGTGTCAAAATAGGTCACATAGAAAAAGTTTAGTATACATTTAGTCACATTTACATATATATACACATATACCAAAGAATGAATAAATGAATAATTTTACAGATTCATATTGATAGATTTGCTATTATTTTCCAGAGTTTAATATTTTATAAAATTGAGGAATACTTGCTTCTCAAGCCCTTTTCTCTGAATTCAGATTTGGAAACTATAAGAGAAATTTATAGTAAGCGTCTTCTGTTCTCTAATTCCCTAAAAATACTTCCAAATATGAGAATTCAAATGAATAGTGCTTGAATTCTCTGTTCTTCATTTCCTCTTAAGAATCTTGTATTTTACAGATTTTAAATACATAACGCTAAATATGGAATCATTATAGCCATGATGGGTTTATAAATTTAGCTTCTTTATGATTCCACTCATGTAGATAAATAGTTGGAGATCTTTTCCCCTAGTAATGAAACTAGTAGCAATGAATACATCACATTATGTAAGGGTCAAGTCTTCCTATCTTTGACCCTTACATAATGTGATTTATTGTTACTACTAGTTTATAACTTCACTAGGGGTGAGATTTTATCTCTGAACCCACACCCTTCCACGCTGTTTCCTTACTGCTTGTATCCTGATCTTTAAATCCAGACTCTGACTTGGTAATTTGAATTTGACCTCAATTTCTGGTTATTCTCTTTGCTGCTAGTGGGGAATAACCAACTGAAACTGGCCCTGTACTCTGTGGTAAACTGATCTCTTTACCCTACAAACCAAGTATTTTATCTAGACTAATCACCCCAAAAAGCTCATTAGAATGGCCTTGAAAAGAATCTCTTACGAACAATAACATAGCACAAAGATTGATTTGTTCAATATTTTAAGTTAGAATGAGCTGCCAAGGAGCTCAGTGCTGCCTTTGGTCTTCTCATTTTCATTAATCTTAAAAGAGATACATCTTATTAATTAAATTTGCTGTTCTAAATTGGATGGCATTATAAACTAGAGAGAAATGACCCAAAGAAGGAAATTGAAAATGGGTGGTGGTGATTAACAACAAACACAAGATTCATCTCAGAAGAGGGAAAACAACCTCCTAAAAGAAAGTTTTTCTGTTTTTACTACGCTTCAAATAGAAATAATGGAAGCAAAGAAGACCCAGAAACTGACATTAGTGAATCTACAACTTGTGCAGACAGATAAGGAAATTTGCAAACTACAATTTGCGGGGGCGGGGTGAAGTGGGGGAGAAGGCTAAGCTGATTCCATCAAAATCCATTAAACAATGCTTGAACCTTTACTCTTCAAATACTGATACCTAGAAAATTGGGCAGTTTACTTTGGGAGGCTGAGGCGAGTGGATCACGAGGAGATCGAGACCATCCTGGTTAACAAGGTGAAACCCCGTCTCTACTAAAAATGCAAAAAAAAAAAAAAAAAAAAAATTAGCCGGGCGTGGTGGCGGCGCCTGTAGTCCCAGCTACTCCGGAGGCTGAGACAGGAGAATGGCTTGAACCCGGGAGGCGGAGCTTGCAACCGCTGCGCTCCAGCCTGTGCTGCAGAGCAAGACTCCATCTCAAAAAAAAAAAAAAAAAGAGAAAAGAAAAGAAAAAAGAGAAAATTGGCAGTTTATGTATAAGCAATTCACGCAGTTGTACTAGATACATGTTTTTTGCTCATGATCATTAGTCTGGGCTCCAGGAAATAGTATATCACTTTGTCAGTTACTGTGGGTGTGACTTTGGGCAAAGTATTCAAATCTTCTGAACTGCAAATGCCTTATGAGTAAAAAGAGGACAATAATCATTTCCATTTCATTGGGCTGTTTGAGGATTAGAAGATAAAATGCACACGAAAACCTTGACAAAGTGTCTACTATTTATTAAGTATTTGATACATGTTAACAATTTTTAAGGTATGATTTCAAAAATAACTTAACTGTAGGAGCAAGAAAAGGTTGATGCCCAGGCCAGGTCTAAAACTGTAAACTTAGCTAGTAGGAAGGAGTAATGAGGCCATGTCACAGGCAAAGAAGACTATAGGAATAAGTCAGAAAAAGTGTCCTCTAGAAGCTCACTGTACAGAGAAATGTACAGGTAAGTATAAGCTGATGCTTTGATTCCAGTAACAGAGACACATATTGAGTGCAGTGAAACTCCAAGAGAAAAAGGTCACTAAATCTGTATTGAGGCATTTAAAAAGGCTTCACAGAAGAAAAAGTATTTGAGTTGGTGCTTCAAAGACGAGGGAGAATTCTGAGAGCTTGTTTGGAGGTTCTAACAGGGGAACGCAGCTGCTCATCTACTGGGGAATGTCACCGTCCTCGACCAGACGCACAGCTTCCGGAGGGATGCACACGGAGCAGTGAGGGAGGAAGTGGACACCAGCCTCACCAGCCAGACCAGCTGAGTCAATCCTGGCTATCATGGGGTGACAGATGTCACAGCCAGGTAACCCTCACATCCTGAGAGAGAATTTTTCAAGTAGAGATTGGTACAGGAGTATCCTAAAGACTGAAACCAATGCTCGTGAGGAGGAAGTGCCCAAAAAGCACAGAGTGAGTAGTGTAACCGAAAGCAGGTTCACTCACTTGCCCCTTGCAGAATCCAATTAACAAGAGCAAGGTCTGGTATAAAGAAAGTGACTTTTATTCCAAAGCTAGCATAGGGGAAGAAGTACAGGCTTTCTGTCTAAAGGGTACCATTTTGCTTTTGAAGCAGAAAGTGGGCACTTTCATAAAGTAGGGGCTTGGGGGAAAGTCAGCAGGTGGTGTGGTGATCCTTGTGCTAACTTGGTGCCTTATCTACCAGGCAGTTGAGTTGGCGTCCTCAAGGGCAGAAATAGGTTATACAGGTGGCCAAAAACTCTCCAGATGGAAGAGAGCTTCATAGCAGGATGTTGGGTTGTAAATTGACTGTTATCTCTGGAGGCAATCTTCTGGTGGGTGAAAGTTCTGCCCTAGAGCTTCTAAACACATAGTTAGATGAACTTATCCTGTAGGGAGTGTCTGCTGAAGGGGACGTGGATGTGGAAGGCTATATTGGCATTTCTCAAGGTCTAACAGGAAGTGGGCAACAGAGGAAAATGGAGAAAAGAGAAAAGAAAATGATTTTTAAAAGTAACTCATTCTCTTTTTCTTTAAAAGATAAAGTGCTTTGTTACAGTTTGATATATTTGAAGTAGATTGAGGTGAAGCAAGCAGTGGAAGAGTCGTGGGACTACAATAATTCAGCTGAGAAAAAGATGAGTTCAGTTTTTGGATACCATTGAATGGCGTGTTGGGGGCGTATACATTACCCTGAAGACAATGGTGAATTGAAGGATATTAAGCAGGGGAAAGACAAGTCTTCAGGTTATGACCATGAAATAAGACAGCAAGACACCTGTGGCAGCATAGGCGGAATGGGTGTTTATCCTGGTCAAGAAAATTCCCAAAGGAAGAACACTTCCAGAAGAGATAGCTCAATGTTCGGTCAAGGCGCATACACAGTTCACAGAGCTATGCTCTGAGGAGACAGGAAGGGAAGTACCAGCTGTAGATCTTGGAGTTTATGATGTTGGATGGAAACTCAAGAAACTATCCAAATACGAAACCTCCTGTTACAGCAAAGCTCATTCCCTGATCCACTGGTCAGGAGGAGTTCGTATGGAATTTGTCAAGGGCTCACAAAGCCAGGTCCTCTATGAGTCAGGAGGAAAGAGAAAGGGTATATCTGAAGCACTCTCGAGAGGTAAAAGGAGAGGTTGAGAAGGGACTGAGAGGAAAAAAACAGAGCCAGTGAGAAGTCCTGCCTTCATTACCCTAAGGACAAGTTCTCCTCTTGAAAATGTCTGGGAAATATATATGGGAGAAGGAGAAACACATATATAAAGGACCAAGTCTGGGGAATAATGCTTCCAGGACAAGACAGGAAAACAAGCACTGGCTTTACAGACATAAAACCTGAGATTGAACTCCAAATCCATTTGCAACTGTGTGATCTTGGTTATATTACTGAAATTTTCTTAGTTTCAGTTTTCTTATCTGTAACCTGGTGATTATTGTACTTATGCTGCAAGACTATTGTAAAGGAGAAACAGACAATATATGTTAAACATGTGACACGATGATGGTGAATCGCACCCAATCCAAACACATTAACTCCCCTCCAGCCCTGCCAGGTCTGGCAGCCTGGAGGTACCAAGCACATGTATCTTGATGATTTTATCCCAGCTCTCTATGGAGCTCAAAAGTATAGGAGAAGCAACTGAGGCATCCAGCCCTGACACAAAAGACCATCAAATCCGGCCCCAGCTCTCTCAATTGGTCCTTTAAAGGCTTTTCTTTTATATCATTCTTTTCTCTATTGTTAGAAGAGAAGTCTGTGGCTGCTTTTCTAATAAACGGGTACCTTTTGCTTTTCTAAGAAGCAGGTACTTTTCTAAGAAGCCATTAATCCCATGGGGCTCATTTTAATATGGCTTTTAAGGACCAATAACATAGTGTATATTTCAAAATAATTCCTACTGGATGTTTTATTAAAGCAGTATATGGTTATTGATAGCTACTGCCATGCTCAACAGCCTTTGTTAATTTATCAAAGGGAAGTTCAAGCAAGTATATGAATTAATTTGCTTTAGTCAATAGGTATTGAGAACTTGCAGCATCATTTAAAAGTCACTGGAAAAACAAAATTCACTGTCATTTTTTCCTGAGCCTCAAACCATATTATCAATAAAAGAAGATGATTAATTTTCAAGCCCCATTGGATCCTGATATAACACCAGATTACTAGCTCAGAACAATAAAAAGTTTCTTATCACCTAAAATTTCAGAGTTTAATATCCTCTAGAAAACAAGCTCACAACTTTATGCAGTCATAAATTATTAAAATTAAACTACAGTCATGTCTTGATTTGCTCACTGTATACATAATAGAGGGCTCTCAGCATTATTAAGGGGATTTAAAATGGTATCATTTCAAATGATATCAAAGAGCTGATAAGAGTCACATGACCTGAACTCTGTTAGTTTCTATGGGACCCTGAGCAAGTCACTTCATCCTCCAGTGCCTCAGTTTACCCATCTATAAAAATGGGAAGATGGCTGCCCTAGTATCACTCAGGACTATTGAGGGCACATTTTTAAAATGTTATTGAAAATTATAAAGCACAATATAAAATCTGCTGGAATGATTGATATTAGAAATGGTACAATTTATGTTGAATTTTAAGCTGTCAGCTTATGAAAGACTTGTTTTCAGCAGTGGGTTCACTAATGCCTGACTCCCTCTAAAAATAACAAGCAATTTCAGCAAATTGTAAAAGGTGAACATTTGCATGGCTTCCTGTCAGTAAAGACCATTTATGTGCTTGAAAGAAATACCATTTAGATATGACATAAACCCTGCAATTGCTTACAACTAACCTTGCTCAGCAAAGAAAAAAATTCCCACAGAAATTTACCATGTCAACAGCATCTCCCTGGGACATGAAAGACTTTTATTCCAACAGGTGAATTGAAAGAGTTTATAAGGGTCACTACAATTTTTAAACACTTTTTTTTTCAACTGCAGGTTATCACCACCCTCTAATTTACAACAAATGCTCTCTATATGGTGACTCTTCAAACTATAGCTCCAGCCCAGATGGTTCTGTTGAGATTCAGCTTCATTCATTCAACAGCCAGTTGGACATTCTGTGCTCAACAAATCCATTACTAAACTTATCAGCCTCTACACCAAAACTGCTCTTCTTCTTTTCTTCCCATGATTGTGACCGGTTTCTTTTGCATAAGCTAAAATCTGCCCATTAATGGAGTCAAGGATAGGTGCCATCCAGGCATCTCATTGCCATTTAAGGATAAAATTTCCATCTTCCATACCTCTTTTTTTCCAGACTGTGCCTTCTTCCAGCTATACCTAAAGCAGCCTTACTTCACCATTTCAACATTCCAGTAAGTACTAGGAAAAGAAAGAGTACAGAAGCGGGAGTGAAGCCAGCAATATTTTTGCTTCATCTCAGGTCTAAGAATTAAGGTTTGACATGTCTAGTGATATTGAGTTTGACTGTTTTCCTGACGTTGACAAAAGAAACCTAAATTGGAATTCAAGCCCTGTATCACTACTTACTAGCTTATCATCTTGAGAAAGTCATTTGCTGTATCTGACCTCAGTTTTTTCATTTATGACTTAAGTGTAATAATAACTACTCTCCTTTCTCACACAGTTGTGGTGAGCCTAAAGAGGAGATACTTAAATGTAAAGAAGCAACCTATATTGAAAAGTTTTAGGTAGTACAAATGCCATCATTTTTCCTCCCAAACTGCAATTGTGCTTGCATCTCCATCTCCTCCTCCTTTCCTTCTGTTCAGGTGAAGCATGAAGGCTCCTCCCACCACAGTCCAAGCCATCTGCTGTGCCTTGCTCCATCCCATTTCTTCCTCCTCACTCAAGAATTTTGTTCCATTTAGATCTCTTTTCTCTTTCCTGAAAGAGAGAGACCTTTAATCTCATCTGTTCTCCTAGCTCATATTCATCAACATACACACCTTGCAGTAATCTTCCATTGAAAATAAGTCTTTCTTTACCCCCCACATACCTCTCCAGTCATTGACTGTCTCTCTTCCTCTCTATGTGTGTTTATCACATGCATCGCTCACACTCATTGTCTCCCCTTCCTTACCACCTATTCTGTCTTCAATTCATTTTAATCTCATCCTTTCCCTCTTTCTGTAGTCAGCAGAAATTGTTCTTCTTAAAATCACCATTGACCTCATTGCTGTAATTTAATCCTATTCAATCTCCCACCCAGCATTCCCTATGATTTGGCCACTCCTCTCTCCTGAAGTCTCCTCCTCTCTGAGTTCCCCCACCTCATTATCCTGGTTTAACCCTCAAATTAAGATTCTGAGCTTACTTAGTTACAATCTATGTCCATGCATATGTATATCCTCAGCTTCTAACGTAGCTATCAGCACCATGCTCAGGAAGTGTTTTTATTTCTTTGCCTTACTTGCTTGTTTTTAAAGAAACTGTCTGGTCTCCCAGTTTTGTTTGTTAGTTTGTTTTGCGTTTAAGAAGGGTATTACATTTGGATAGAGAATATATTATATTCCAAATAAATTCTAGTTTCTTTTGTTCTTTTTTCCCATCCAGTAGCAATTTTTATGACTATATATAAATATATGTGAAATAAAATGGTAGATATTTGTTTCGTGCTATCTGTGATGTTTACATTTTTATTTTTTAAATCAATTTTATACTGGCCTCAAAATGAGCTGGGTTGCTCTGCTTCTTATGGTGGTTGTCCCAGATACAGATGTCCTGTTCATTTATGTAAAGCGACATTTACATTTGTAGAGGTCTCACACGATTATCCACAAAGTCTGCCATGTCTGCTAGACTGTCCTGAGTTTGCAGTTTTAAAATCTCATTCTTTCTATTTATCAGTATCAGTGAAGGCAAGTTTTATGCTTCTATGTATTTTAGAATTACTGTGGTAAATTTGATATATAGCAAGTTTTCAATAAAAAATAGAGCAATGTATGTTAAGGCATAATATGAATACATTCAAATGCACCCTTTTTAGTGTGCAGTGCTGAGTTTTGACACCCTTGTAGATAGTATCAGTATTATATTTTGATAGCACTGATTAGATTTTGTTATATAGTTGTGTAACCACTAGTACAATCAAAATATAATACAGCTTGAACACCCCAAAGAATTTCTCTGTGCCCAGTGTAGTCAAGTTTTCCCCCGTCCCCTGCTCTGAGCAACCACCGATCTGTTTTCCGTATCTACAGTTTTGCCTTTTCCAGAAGGTCAAATAAATGGAATAGTATAAAATGCAGCCTTTTGAACCTGGCTTCCTTTACTTAACAGAATGTTTTCAGGTTTATTCCTGTTGTGTGTAGTTGTAATTCATTTCTTTCTATTCCTGAGTAGTGTTCCATTGTATGGATTTATTACTTATTATTTATTCATTTACTCACCAGTTGTGACAAGCATTCTCATCAACTCCCAAAAATGTCCACGTTCTAATCCCAGAAACCTGTGAAAATATTACCTTACATGGCAAAAGGGACTTTGTGATAAAGGTTTTAGACCTTAAGATGGGAAGGGAATCCTGGATTATCCTGGTGGGTCAAATATAGTCCCATAAGTCGGGGGATGATAGCATTAGAAGTCACTGGTGCCCTGTTGCTGGTTCTGATATAAGGAACCACATGCAAGAATCAGAAAAAGGCCTGTAGGATCTAAAGCGGGCACTCAGCTGACTGCTAGCAAGGAAAGAGACCTCAGTCTTCCATCCCCATGAAACCAGATTTTGCCAACACCTGAGCAAGAAAAAAACACATTTTCCCTTAGAGCCTCCAGAAAGGAATGCAGGCAGGCTGACACCTCGGTTTGACCTAGTGAGTTCCCTACTAGACATCTATCTACTAGATATTAAAAATAATAAATCTGTGCGGTTTTAAGCCAGTAAGATTGTGGACATTTCTTACCTCAGTAACAGAGAATTAGCATACCAGTTGAAGGACATTTGAGCTGTTTACAGTTGTTGGTAATTGTGAAAAAAAAAATCACTGTAAAATGTAGAGTATAGGTTTTTGTGTGAACTTGAGCTTTCATTTCCCTTGAGTGGAATTGCTAGGTTGTACGATATGTACATTTACTGTATTAGAAATTGCACCACTGAGTGACTTCATCATTTTGCATTTTTATAATTAATGTATTCAAGTTCCAGTGGTTCTGAATCCTCACCAGCATTTGGCATTGGCAGGGAATCTTTCATCTGTTTGTTTGTTTGTATGTCCAAATCGGATAGTATGTAGTGGCATCTCATTGTGGTTTTATTTGCATTTCTATAATGATTAATGATTTTGACTTGGTGAAGTGTCTGTTCGCTTTTTTGTTTTTCTTTTTGCCAAATTTCAATTGGGTTATTTATTTTCTCGTTATTGAATTTTGTATATTCATATATTCTGGCGTATTTATTTCCTAGTGCTGTGTATATTACCACCAACTTGGCGGCTTAAAATAACACTCATTTATTATCACGTGATGTGTATGTCAAATGTCCAGGCATGGCGTAACTGGGTTCTCTGCACACTGTTTTAGAAGACGATTTCAAGGTGTCAGCTGGTTGCATTTTTATCTGGTCTCATCTGGATGTCGGGGTCCTTTTCTAAGCTCATTCAGGTGGTTAGCAGAATTCAGTTTCTTGCTCCTGTAGGCAGGACTGAGGTCACTGATTTCTTGCTGGCTGTTGGCCAGGGTTGCTCTGTTTCTAGAGACCACCCTGAGGCCCAGTCAAGTGGCCCTCTTGCACATGGCTGCTTATTTCTTTAAAGCTGGAAGGAGAATCTTGCCAATCTCTATGATAGATACTTAGCAATTAAGTGACTATCAATCACATTTCTCATAGAATGTCATCTAATCAAGGGAATAACTATCCCATCATACTAGAATGTTCTGCCAACACTCAGGAAAAAGAATTATAAAGGGTTTTTAAAACAGAGTGTGAAAACCTTGGGCACCATCCTAGAATTCTGCTTACCACATCTGGATACAAATCCATGGTCAGACATGGGTTTCAGAAACGTTTTCTTACAGTCTTTTACTTTTCTTTCTTGTCAAAGGGGGAAAAAACCTTCAGAAGAATGTAAATTTAATTTTGGAAAAATCCAGTTTTTCCCTTTTTTTCTTTTATGTATTTTTTAAAAATATTTTTTGTCGTACCTAAGAAATCTTTGCCTAATCCAAGGGCACAAAGAGTTTCTCCTGTTTTTTTCTCCTGGAAACTTTATAGTTTTAGGTATTACATTTGAGCAATTATCTATTTTGAATTAATTTTTGCATATGATGCGTAAGTATGGGTCAAAGTCTTTTTTGCGTATGGATATACAATTATTGTAGCACCATTTGTCAAAAACACCATCCTTTCTCCATTGAGTTGCCCTCGTACCTTTGTCAAATATCACTTTTCAATATATGTACGAGTCCATTTTTGGAAATTCCTAAATAATTTTTACTTTTAAAAACGCAATTTTAAATATTCTACAAGTTAAAAGGAAATAGCAAGAAAAATTATAAAATCTTCAGAATTGAACAAAAACAAGACAACAAGAGTTCTGTGATTCAGCTAAAGGAGGGAAAATGTAGATCACTAATTTTATAGTAGAAAAGATTTCAAGACCTTTCTTAAGAAATGGAAAAATACAAGTAAATTAGACTAAAAGCAAGGAAGGAAAAAATTGACAGCAAAATTAAATGCAATTGAAAATAAGAAAACCATAAAGAAAATCAGTGAAACTGAAAGTTTACCAATCTTATTGACCTTTCCAAAGAACCAGATTTCAACTTGATTGACTAAGAAAAAAAAGAGAGAAGACATACATTATCAACATCAGAAATGAAAGACAGGACACTAGTATGGAAGCTACAGGCGTTAGATAGATGATAAGGGACTATTACAAATAATTTCATGTCTGTACATTGAACAACTTGGATAAAATAGCAAAATTCCTTGAAAGCACAAACCCCTAAGCTCACTCACTAAATAAATAATCAGAATTGTTCTATAACTTTAAATAAGTGAATTTGTGGTTTAAAAACAACACTTCCAAAAAAGGAAACAGGCTCAGATGGCTTCACTGAAAACTTCTACCAAACAGTTAAGGTAGAACAAAATGCCAGTCCTACACTTTTTTTTTCCAGAAAATACATAGAGGAAGGGAGACTTCCCAACTCATTTGATAAGATTAAGATTACCCTGAATCCAAAACAAATAAGAACACTATAAGAAAAGAAAATGAGAGATAAATAACCCTCATAAAATAGATGCAAAATTCTAAACATTTTAGATCAAAGTCTGCAATATATAAAAAGGATGATGTATCATGACTAAATAGGACTTATCCCAAGAATGCTAGGTTAGTTCACTATTCAAAAATCAATCAATATAAATTATCATATGAGGAAATTATTATAAAAACCTTATAATACTTTTAACAGGTATACAAAAAGCATTTGACATGAGTCAAAATCCTTTAATAATATAAATCCTTTAGCAACCTAGGAATACAAAGAAACTTTCTCTGTCCAATTAAAAACATCTACCAAAGACTGTTTTCTCTCTGAAATTAATATCTACTGTCACCTCCCATATTGAACAACATACTGGGAGTCCTAGCTAGTGCAACAGGAGAATAAGTTTCAAAAAGTAGTAAACATGCAGATTCCAAAGTAAGTAATAAAACTCAGTCTATTTGCAAATGACCTGATTATCTATATAGAAAGATCCCAAAGAATTTTCAAAAATCTACTATAACTGGGAAATGGAATGTTGCAGTGTGCAAAGTGAATGTATAAATATCAGCAGTACTTGTATATTTTAGCAATAAACAACTGGAAATTGAATTCAAAAATTACTATTTAAATTAGCACTAATAAACATGAAATTCTTTGGTATAAATCTAGCAAAATACGTATAGAAATGTATTCTGATAACTACATAACCCTGAAAAAGATAATAGATAATAAAGAATACATAAATAAATGATGAGCTACATCATGTTCATAGATTAGAAAGCTGAATATTGTTAATATGCACTTCGAGCTCTGGTTTTAGACAAATACACATTTAGAATTATGTCTTCTTGGTTAATGGTCTCCTTTATCATTCTGTAATATCTCTTTTTGTATCAGGTATATTGTTCTTTGTTCTGAAGTCTGTTTTGCCTGATTCTAATATAGCCATTCCATCCAGCTTTCAGTTAGTGTTAGCACAGCATACTTCTCTTCATTTTTTTCATTTAACCTGCCTGTGTTTTCATATTTAAGATGAGTTTCTTGAAGCAGCATACAGATGAGTCTTGCTCTTGTTTTATCCTACCTGTAAGTTTCTATATTTTAATTGAATGTTTAGGCCATTCCCATTTGTGAAATATACATAAAGCCCCTCAGCCCCCGGGCAAAATGAAACAGACTCCTTATGGCAAAGGAGACCCGAGAAAACTTTAAAAACTAGATTCGACAGCTTCAACAAGGCAAGAGGTCAGTCACTTCTCAATACTCTCCCAACTTGCTAACCATCACAAGATCTCTTTCCTATAACTAAACAGAAACCAGTTTGTGAAAAACAAGTGTAGAAGTTTTCTCCCTCAATCTAGGCAAGCCATTTGACATGCTGGTCAAGTGGCCCACCTCTATCATAGCTTCGTCATGAAATTTGACCAGTCTTACAAAGCATTCCTTCCTGATAAATGACCACCAACCACAAACTCATTTTGGCTGATTTACAGACATACACAAATTTACAGACATACACATATCTCTCTCTCTCTCTCTCTCTATATATATATATATATGTAATATGACTTTGTTCATATATATATAGAGAGAGAGATATGCCTTTTCTGCCAAACTGCATGAAAAACATTGCCTTTTCTCTTTGACTTTCTGTGGTTTGAATACAATGTATGTAGAAGTCTGTGTGGGTGTGTTGGGGTTTATGTGTGTGTATGGGAGTGACAGAATGTTTTCATTTTATTCCACTTGGTGTTCCCTGAGTTTTCTTGATGGATGATTTTACGTCTTTTGATATTTTTGGAAAATGATCAGTCATTATCTCTTTAAATAATTCATAAGTTTCATTACCTTTTTATTTCCTTCTAGGATTCAAATTACACAAATGTTAGCTCTTTGGATGTTACTCTACAGTACTTACATGCTTGGTTCTGTTTTTATTTTTCCCAGTATCTTTTATCATTGTGTTTCAGTTTGGGTAATTTCTATTGACCTATTCACTAATTTTTATATCCCTTATGTTTGTTGAGTCTGCCAATGAATTATTAAAAGGCGTGCTTAATTTCTGTTGCTGTATTTTATTTCTAGCCCTTGAATTTGAGCATTTTAAGTGTTTTTCATCTCTCTTCTGAAATTCCCCATGTGTTCATGCATGTGTTACACTTATCTCACAAGATTCTTTAGCATATTAATTATAGTAATTTTTAATTCTCCATCTCATTGCTTCATATATGAGTCTTTTTTTTGCCACTTGGCAATGGGGTGAGGTTTTTTCTCATTTTTTAAATGTGCTATATATTTTTAGTAGAAGTCAGATGTTCAGGACAGTAGAGACTGAGGTAAATAGCATTTATGCCTGAACATGTGATCTGTTGTTCTGCTTGGTCATTAGTGAAGATAATTGTGTCTTCCAGGCCTAAACTACAAGGTATGCTTTCTACGGTCTCTTGCCCTACCATCTGTATTTTTTAAGTAAGTTCTTGTGAACTCCCTTTGTGTCTAAGTCCCCAGGAGCCTTACATTATCCCACTCTCAAATTTTAACAATTCATTAAATATGTTAGTGAAATTTTCTCCTTCTCACTTAAATGGAGGGGCTGTCTTCCTCCCCTCCTTTGGATAGGTTAGTTCCCTCTCTTGGTGGAAATGCCTGCCTTTCCTTAGATTTCAGGTTAGTTGCTTTCTTGGCAACCTCACCTCTTTGAGGTTAATATGTTTAATAATTTTTACATTTCCTGAATTTTCCCTGTTATTATTATGAGAATGATATTCTTTCCAACTTTCTGTGTTCTAAGTAGAAGCTGGAAGTCCAGGATTCTTTTTATGACAGTAAAAACATGTATGTTTGTATACACACATCAAACCAATCAAGAAAGAAGTGAGAACTTTAGTTATAAGAAATGAATTCAGCTTCAATGTTCCTGGAAATTCTTTGGTGTCCAAGACAATTAGCGAACTACAAGAACAACTCAGAATTTATTCCTGCTCTTAAAGAGCTTACAATCTTCAGGGAAGGAATAAGGAAATAAGTTAAAAGAGCCAGTGTCGAATTATTTCTGCTATTCCCCTATTCAGCTTTGCATAGTAAAGATAACGTGAATTTCTTCTGTGAAAGACTGTGGCTTGGCGCCTGACCTGATGGCAATTCAGTCAGCCACCTCTCAGGCAGTTAGGAGCTCGTGGGGAACCTAGAACTGCCACCTAGATGCAGGTGTCTTATCTTAATATAATAAACTCTTATAAAAAGGACAGACTATATAAAACCTTACAGAGCAAACTAAGAGACTTTAGAGTTAAATCCGGCTTAAAAATAATGCTGAAACGATTTGATTCTCATTGATCTTCTTTGATGGCTAGTGAAATATATTTTCAGCCATTAATTTCTATTTTTCTTTGATCCTACCAAGGTGGGAAAAAGATTTAAAATGGAGGTATAAGTAGATAGGAACAAAGCAAACATTGGGATCACAAAAGTCCAAGGGATAGTTGACATTCAAATACATATGGAGATAAAGAGTTCTAAAATTCTCTGCAAAATAAATCTTAATCTTGGGTTATATAATATGATATAAGGACAAACATGGCTTTTGAAGCAGAGAACAGAAGAGAATAGAATCAGCCAGATGTTCGGATAAATTACTGAAGCCCCACGGCAGTTTTACTTAATGCCATCCTATCACAGGCTTTAGTACAGTTTAAGATCAAATTCACAGTTAGCCTGACAAATACATTTGCCCAAGACCTTCTCCATTATAATTCCATTAATATCTCTGGGCTCAGAGCCAGCCAGAAACATCTGGTAGGGATTATGCTTTTGTGGAGATAAACTTGCAGATGTTCAAAATTATTTTTAAGAAAATTTATCTATAAAATATTATAATAACCAAATTAAAAAATAGCAAAACTGTGATGGAGAATGATATACAAGTATTTTGGGAAACTGGATTTTTAACATATTTAAATGTACAGAAAGCAACATATTACATAGTAAAAAAAAAAATCCATATGGAAGAATAAAAGATTTGAAATATTTTACCCCATTTTCTTGCACTTCTAGTCCCACTCCCCGTTTAATTTCCCCTTCGACTGTTTGTATCTTTTAATAATTTTGGTAGCTTTCTTCACAATTTCAAAGAATATACTCAGCTTAATTTCTTAAGCTATAAGCGTTGTTTAAATATTGGCTCCCTATTTAAATTATAAAAATGTTAGTTTATTTAATCTTGTCCCTTCTCTATCGAATGTTCGACTTTATGCCATTAATTTAAATCTTCCAGTTACTATTTCACAGCTAAAAAAAAAAAATACGTAAACCTGCATTTCTTTATCCATTCTCTCCTTCACTATCCTTCACCACTGCAAAAAATAAGGTGATGGATGCCCCGTTCTTTCTCCAGTACTAGTCTCACTGACTGTTGTTAGCTCTAATATTATTTTCACATTCTTAAGTTTGTAATAGTTAAATTCTGCTGCATAACCTTTATGAAGACATTCAAGCATTATCTATAGGGGGATAATAAAATTGAAAACAAAGCAAAGTCATTTAAAATACTGTAATGTTTTTCAGCATTACGCACCATACATTCAGCAATGTGATTGATTCCTAGAGAAGAAAATATAACGCTATTTCTAAATTCTTGCCGCATGGAGAAGAGTATTTTAGGCTTCAAGGTCAAGTAGATTCTCTTTTTTCTTCATGTCATCAATTCATAAAATCCATGCCGTGACACAATTCTGTTTCTTCTATACTTAAATTATGATTTTCATGTATAGTAAACTGAGACAATATTTAAATATATAATTCTATATATTGTTACTTACGATTATTTAAATTGTCTATTGATTTCTGTTTATTGAGCCTGAGATTTCTGTTGCATCAGAGGGTGGGATAAACTCAGCTGAGAATAAAAGGGTTAGTGTTTTATATACATATATGTATATATATATATGCATATTTTACTTCAAAGATAGGCTCTTAAGCTTATTTCAAGAGAAACAGTTTGTTGTGAGACTTTTCATACACAAGATCCTTGTTTTGCTGAGGGTAGATAAAACTCATTAGTGAATGGAATAGAAGTGGTAGCTCCAAAACAGGGCCTACTGGCTCAATGTAGACTCAAGAATCCACATTCTTGCACAACACAGTGGAAGACCCAGGAATGTTGAAAGAGGCAGAAGACTGAAAGGTGCATGACAATGGGAATGGGAGGGTAAAGAGTATAGACAACTGGTTGAGGGCAGTGGCACATGCCTGTAATCCCAGTATTTTGGGAGGCCAATGCTGGAATATCACCCGAGGTCATGAGTTCGAGACCTGCCTGGCCAACATGGCGAAACCCCATCTGTGCAAAAATACAAAAATTAGGCAAGCATGGTGGCCCACTCCTGTAATCCCAGCTACTCAGGAGCCTGAGGCAGGAGAATAGCTTGAACACAGGAGGCAGAGGTTGCAGTGAGCCAAGATCTCACCACTGTACTCCAACCTGAGCAACAAATCGATATTCTGTCTCCAAAAAAAAAAAAAAAAAAAAAAATGAGTATAGACAACATAAGCTGAAACCATAGTAGGCAATAGGCACCAGCAGCACGTTGTGGCACATACTCAAGACCAAATTTTACAAGTTGTATCAGCACTAAGAGAGGCTATCATTCAAAGACCAAGTAGATGACATCCCAGTGGAAGCCATCAAGAATGCACTGGATATCCAGTGGAGCTGGGAGAGAGTCTCCCTCTTTGCTACATCCTAGTACAACCAGATATCATTTGAGGGATGAGAGATACAACTGTAAACCAAAAAAAAGTGTCTGAGACAGGTCTCAATCAATTTAGAGGCTTATTTTGCTAAGGTTGAGGATGTAGCTGGGAAAAAAATGACACAAGCCACAGGAGGATCTGTGGCCTACACTTTTTCCCAAGAAAGTTTTGAGGGCTTCAACATTTAAAGGGGAAAAAGCAGGTTGGAGGGGAAGGAGGAAAAAAGAAGATGGAGGGTAGGGCAAAAGAGACGGTGATGTTCTTCTGAGGTTTTCATGAGTGCTCACTGAATCCACACGTTGCATGTGAAAAGGAGTGGGAAGAGGAATAGCCGACTATGTCTAATATCTCAGGCTCAGTGAATCTGCATTTTACATAAGATAAAGTAATCATACAGCAGAGAAAGGATGAATGACTTCCAGTCTCCTCTTGTCCCATACCAGGAAGATAAGCTATTAATTTATGTTGTCAGAATAAAGGAGGCTACCTGGGGAGGTATGTTGCCTTCTATCTTGTAGTTATTTGTTTAGAAGCAAAAAGAAAGACAGGTTTTTTTGTTTTGGTTTGGGTTGGGTTTTTTGTTTTTTTTTTTCATAACTCAGTTTCCAAGTTGGCTTTACTTTTCCTTTGGCACAGTAAGTTTGGGGTCTCAAGAGTTTATTTTCCTTCCACAAAACCATGTTTTATCTTGCTTTCTAAAAAGTTGCATAAGGTAGTAAATTTTCTAAGGTTATTTTACCTAACACTTAATTGATCATTTTGTAAGGTATATAGAATTTTACATATAAAGTCTCACAGCATCAGAAAAATTAACAGCATAATTCATACTCTCTGGAATGTATCACCCAAAATATCTGGCATATGATTTAAAAATTACTACCCATGTCAAGAAGCATTTGATGAACACAAACTCAGATTTTCAATTTCAGTCCAACATGTAAAGAACTCGGAAGCCATCACTCCTATTGTCACAAGGAAAAAATCTGAATAAACTGAAAATCAACTCTTCTTATATCCATCCGAGAAATTAGGTCATAGAACAAACTCGTGCCCCGAAAACTAAAGATAGGTGGACACTGTAGGAGAGGGAAGATTTTCCTCTAGCGTCTGAGAGTTTGATAGTTAAGTCTATGAAATAAACTGATGGTAGGCAGATTAACAGGAGAAAAGTATACAAATTTATAATTTGCATGGTAGCATCACATGAAAGAAAAGTGAGTACCCCAAATCCCAGTGAGAGCTAGAAACTTTTAGGTACCCTCTCCATAGGGGAGAGAGGAGGGAGGATGTAGGCAACTAGGGGAGAGTAAGTGATTTTGGGGGAAGATGAGTAAGCCCTCAGAAAAAGAGGTGATAGCCTGTGGCAAATTCTGTCTGGGTGTGGTGTCAGACCCAGGTGAAGGGAAGTACCCTAGGTCAAATGACCACCCTGCCCAACCCCACTTTCACCCCCAAGCCTTCCCATTTCTCCTAAGGAGGTGGAAATAGCTGAGAAGCAGTTGTGATGTCTATAGACCAGAGACATGAAAAGACATGGATGTTAATAGCATATTACTAAATGAAAAAGACCAGTCTGAAAAGGCTGCATAATACATGATTTCAACTATATGACATTTTGCAGAAGTCAAAACTATGGAGACAATAAAAAGGTCAGTAGTTGCTGATCAGTAGTTGCCAGGGATTCAGGAGGAGGGAAGGAGGAATAAAGAACAGGTGGGGCACAGGGCATTTTTAGGGCTGTGGAACTATTTTGTATGGTATTGTAATGATGGATACAAGACATTGTGCATTTGTCAAAACCCACAGCAGTACAATAAAGAATGAACTCTAAACTATTAACTTTAGTTAATAATAATGTATCAGTATTGGTTCATTAATTATATTAAGCATACCACACTAATGCAAGATGTTAATATGGGAAACTGTGCAGGGGTGGAGGGAGATAGGAGGTATAGGGGACTTTCTGATCAATTTTCCTGTAAACCCTGAATCACTCTTAAAAAAAAAAAAAAGCCTCTAAAAAACTGAGATGACATGATGTTGGAATAAGGGCTGGTATATTTTGGTTCATCATTAGTCCTATGGCACCTTTGGTCTTGGAGGATGGGGTTCTTACTTCTATGGTATAGTTTTTCTGAGGTTTCAAGAAATGCTGAAACTGAAAAGAAAGAGAAAGAGTCCCAAGTGTAAAGTAAGCATATGAAGCCTGGTGTGGCTTTATTAATATCAGACAAAGCAGATGTCAAATCAAGGAGTATTTCTAGGCATAAAGAAAAATATTTTATAGTGAAAAAAGAAAGAACAAACATAATTGCATATGAAAATAGTAATAGAGCTAAGAGTATGAGAAATCAAACTGACAGAAATAAAATATGAAGTAGACACATATACAATCAGAAGTGGACAACTTAATGAATCTGAGTAATTAACAAAACAAGTAGACAAATAAACTAAGTGATTATAGAAGATTTAAACAGCATTATAACAGGACTTGACGTAATGACATTTTTAATAGCACCATGTACAAAAAAACTGTGGAATATGCTTTCATGTGCACACCAGAATAGACCATATTCTAGATCATAAAGTATTATACATTTCAAAAATTAAAATCTTACTAAGTGTTATCTGAATACATCATTAAATGAGACATTTATAAAAATAAGATACATTAAAAACTCCAAATATTTTGAAATTAAATAGCACACTTTGAAATAGACCATGAATTACAGAATCAGAGAAACCATAGTGGAAATAGCCAACATTTTGGATTAAGTGACATGAAAATAAAAATATCAAAATTTGTGTAATGCCAGATGTAATGGGAAATTTATTAATTAAATGCTCATATTAGAAAAGACAAAATATTTGTAAATAATTCTTTAATTTCCAATCCTAAGAAGCTAGAGAAAGAGCAATTTAAACCCAAGAAAAGAAGGACAGAATTAAAGGGAGCAGTAATCAATAAAATCGAAAACATAAAAACAGTATATGTGTATATAATATACAGAGGTAAAGTTTGTTTTTGTGAAAAGGTTAATAAAATATTAATAAAAATTAATAAAATTGATAAATTGATTGGAATTAATAAAAGTGAAAAATACAAGTTATCACTAGCAAGAAAGAGTGCATCATTGTAGTCACTGCAGACCTTAAAAAAAAAGGATTGTTATGAATAATCTTATGCCCAATAGCAAATCGTAAAAGAATTTGATACCTTATATAAAATAGATAAACTAACAAATAAATAACTTAAAAGAAGAAATGGAAAATATGAGCAAGATTACATTTATTAAGAAGTTTGAACTTGTAATAAAAACTTCTCCATGGTTAAACTCTATTGAATATTTAAGGAAGAAATAATAGCAACTGTATAGAAACTAGAGGAGGGAATGGTTGTTAACTCATTTTCTGAAGACAGCATAATTCTGAAACCAATAGAGTATTGTAGCAAAAACAATAAAATAAAGTTACAATCAAATACACTTCAAGAACATACATTAAAAAATCCTTAAACAAATTTTTCTGAATAGAATCCAGCAGCGTATAAAAATGATAATACTTTATGATCAATAGGGTTTATCCCAGGCATGAAGAGTTGGCTTACGTTTAAAAGAACAATGAATGCAAATCATCATATTTATAGATATATTATTAAATCTGTTTATTTATAAAATAAGAAATATACATTTTAGTAACGTAGAACTATCATTTAACAATTTTCACCAGGTATGCATAATTTTAAAAAAAGCTCTCTGCAAAATAGGAATAGAATTCAACATCATCACCCTGATCAAGTGAAAGAAAAACAGCTTACACAATTAGTAGTGAAACTCTAAATACTTCCCGCTCACATTCAGGAACAAGACAAGAATGTCTGCTCTCTATTTGTTATTAGATGTCCTAGCCAGTGTTCTAGCCCAAGAAATATATATAAAAATATAAACACTAGAAAATAAGTAGTAAACTATTTTATAATATATAGTAAACTCTATATTATGTTTAGAAAACATAATCTCTCTAAAAATAATTAAATATCTTTTAGTACAAATAAAGTTAGGAAAAAATATAAACAAACTATATTTCTATAATTAAGCATTAAACAGTTGGAGAATGAATTTAAAAATCATTTTGGATAGGATCAGAAACGCTACATTGCTTAGACTAAAAATAACAAAAGATGTGCAAAACCTCTAAGTTAAAAACATGAAATATTGCTAAAAGAAACTGAGGAAGACGTAAGTAACTTGAAGATATACCAACTTCACGAGTGAGAAGACATTAAGATGCCTGTAAATTCAACACAATCCTAATCAAAATCTCAGTTGGCTTTTTTCTACAAATTGTTTGCAGTAGTCTTCCCCTTCTCTGCAGGGAATATGTTCCAGGATTCCCAGAGGATGCCTGAAACCACAGATAGTACTGAATTTTACATACCCTGTATTTTTTTCTTCCATTTATATAACATAAAGTTTAATTTATGAACTGGGCATAGCAAGAGACTAATAATAATAAAATAGAACAATTCTAACAATATATTGTAATGAAAGATACATGAGTATGGTCTCTCTCAAAATATCTTATTGTACTGCACTTATCCTTTTTTTTCTTGTAATGAGGAAGGGGCACAGAAAGATGACATGAAATTTCATCACACTATTGGGAACAAGGTACAATTTAACACTTACGATTCTTTCTTTCTTTGTTTTATAATAAGTTTAATTTTATTTTAAATACAAGGGGTACATGTGCAGGTTTGTTACATGGTTTTGTTGTGTGATGGGTTTGGGGTATGGATACCATCACCCACGCAGGGAGCATAGTACCCAGTAGGTAATTTTTCAACTCACAACCCCCTCCCTGACACCCCTCTCTAGTAGTCTCTGGTCTTTATTGTTCTCATCTTTATATTCATGTGTACTTAATGTTTAGCTCCCACATAGAAGTGAGACCATTTCCTATTCCTGTGTTAATTTGCTTAGGATAATGGCTTAGGATAATGGCTTAGGATAATATATATATATGTGTGTGTGTGTGTGTGTGTGTATATATATATGTACACACACACACACACACACAATCACATTTCCTTTATCCAATCCACCACTGATGGACACTTAGGTTGATTCCATGTCTTAACTTTTGTGAACAACATAGTGATAAACATACGAGTGCATGTGTATGTAGGCACACACCTACAACCATCTTATCTTTGACAAAGCTGACAAAAACAAACAATGAGAAAAAGACTCCCTATTCAATAAATGGTGCTGGGATAATTGGCTATCCACATGCAGAATTAAACTGAACTTTATCTTTCACCACATGTAAAAATTAAAATTAACTCAAGATGAATTAAAGATTTAAATGTAAAACCTCAAACTAAGAATTGTTTATTATTGGAATTTTCTATTTAATATTTTGGGACTGAGGTTGACTGTAGATAACTGAAACTGTGGAAAGTGAAGCTGCAGATAAGTGAGGTGTCTTGCGTATTCTATAATTTCTATCAAAATGTAAAGCATTTATACAAGACATTACTACTTAAAATGAACAAAGAATTAAAGGACTGAAATTCTGGTTTTAAATTTTCTGTAAAGTTACAGTATCAAGACAGCATGATGTAGGTAAAATGGTACGCAAATAGATCAATGGAACAGAATAGAGCCTGTACAGACCCATACATCTATGATTAAATAATTTTTGGATAAAGATGCCAGGGCAATTTAATTGACAGATATCTTTTCAAAAACTTCTACCACCAACAACGATATATACATAGAACTTAAATTCCCAGCTCTCTCTAACAATATGCAAAACAATTATTTGAGACCCACGTTAAAGATCTAACTGTAAAAGCTACTACTGTAAAGCATCCAGAAGAAAATGTAGGAGAATCTCTTCCCAACTTTGAGGTGAGTAAAGATTTACCAGATATTACACAAAAAAAACTGGAAAAATTGACTATTAGGTAACAGTAAATTGGCCATCATTAAAATTTAAAACTTTTTTATACATCACAAGCTATTGTGATAATTGAATGCTATAATGGGCATGGAAATATTTTAAAGTATGTAAACACTAAACACATTTTTTTCCTTCAATAGATAGTCTTCATACCCTTACACTCATATGTATTCTATCAGCAAACATTTATCATTGCAGACTATGTCCAAGCAATAAGCTAGGCTCTAAGAGTAAAGAAGTAAGCAAGTCATGGTCTCTGCCCAGCTCAAGGAACTTGCCATCTACTAATTGACATTTACAATTCAATGTGAGAAGAGCTATTCTGAAAGTAAGTCTAGGATACTAGAGTCATTGATCGAAGCTGTTCTAGGACTCAGAGATTCACATCTAAATGGAGAACTGAAAGCTAGAGAGAAATTTACCAGGTGAAGAAATAAAGTGTGACTTTTGAGAGGTGGGAGAGTGGAGGGAGTTTGAAATGGAGAAGAGCTATTCTATCCAGAAAGAACAAAAATATATGCAAAGGTTCTGGGGAGACAGAAAGAGGGAGCATAAGATTTGGAATGACTGAGCATAGAGCACAGTAAGGTGTAGCTGAAGACAGAGGTGAAAAATAAGCTAGATACAAAAGAAGGATATGATTTTTGTAAACTATATTTAGGGCATTTGATTTTTATGCTAGCATCAATGGGAAGACAGTGAAGTCTTTGGTTTGTTTGCCGTTAGCAGGAAATAATGAGATGCACCAGAAATTCTCTAGTGATAATATGAAGAATAGATTGTGTTTGTTGCCAGGGGTGTGGTGGACCAAACTAGAGTCAATTATCACAATAGCTTGTGATGTATAAAAAAGTTTTAAATTTTAATGATGGCCAATTTACTGTTATCTAATAGTCAATTTTTCCAGTTTTTTTTGTGTGTAATATCTGGTAAATCTTTACTCACCTCAAAGTTGGGAAGAGATTCTCCTACATTTTCTTCTGGATGCTTTACAGTAGTAGCTTTTACAGTTAGATCTTTAATCATCTCAAATTGGTGATGTGTTAGAGAGTTGGGATTTTCCATGTGGATTTATCAAGTTGTTGGGTAGAAGTTTTGAAAAGACATTCATTTTAATTAAATTGCCCTGGCATCTTTGTCGAAATTATTTTAATCATAGATGTATGGAGTCCTGCAGGCTCTATTCTATTCCATTGATCTGTTGCATGCCATTTACCTACATCATGCTGTGCGATACTGCAACTTTACAGAAAATTTGGGCAGTCCAGTCACCTGATCTTTGTTCATTACAAGTAATGTCTTGTATAAGCTCTTTACTTTTCTTTAATAAGAAACGAAATGTACAGATGATAGGTGTTTCATCGCTTAAGCAGAGGCAGCAGCAGGAGGTCTGGAGAGCAATGAGTAGAATGGGTTTGAAAGATATTTGACAGAATTTGCTTTCTAGACGTGGAGGGTGGGAAAGGGTAAAAAGTCAAGATGTCCTCTATCATTCTGGGTGTTACAAGTTGGAAAAACTGCCTCATCTTGTCCTTTGTTGCAACATAGTCAAAAGGAAAAGTGGTGCAGATGTCCATGGGTTTGAATAAGAAGGAATGGAGTAATGAAATTACTCTTTGGTGGAGTAATTTCAGCATCGTGATGGGGCAAAAGATGAATTTCAGTAGTTTAAATAGTAAATAGGAGGAGAATAGGTCATATTGTTTTGGAAATTTCTAGTAACTGTGAAGAGAAGTAAAAAAGGCTGTATGTAACTAAGGGAAACAAGGGGTCAAGAGTACATAATTTTTTTTTTAAGATGAGAGAGATTTACTTATGGTTAAATATATTGCGAGAAAGTCAGAAGACAGGGAGAGAAGAGTTATAGCAAAAGAAGAGAATAATTCACATAGTGATTTGTAAGGAATGTGTATATGTGTGTGGGGGATGGGGAGTGGGGGGTGGTGGAGAGAGAGAAAGGCAAGAGGTAGCTGAAACCCACACCACAGGTTAATCCTGAGGGAGGGACATCTTTTCCATTGTATTCAGAAAGCATGCTTGTATATATGATGGCCGACAGTTGAAAGAGTTCCTGCTTAGTACCCCCTTTTATTCACATTTGTGTGTGTGTGTGTCTAATAAGAAATGAGGCCACTGCTAATAATCTTGGAAGAGAAATAATGTATTAAAAGTGGACAATTTTAAAATAGACTGTTTAAAAAATGGGGAGGAGGCTACTAGCAGCATGTAAGTTTGCTGAGTTCCTAGTTCATGTTGGTTACCTGGGGTATATGTAGCATGGAACTCCATAGATGCATCCTTTAGTTCAGCAATGTTCAGGAACCTAAGCTAATACAAAGAAGTTGGACCGCTGGACTGCTTCATAATAGTGATTTTTCTTTTTCCTTTTTTTTTTTTTTTTGGACGAAGTTCTGCTCTTGTTGCCCAGGCTGGAGTGCAGTGGCATGACCTCGGCTCACTGCAACCTCTGCCTCCTGGGTTCAAGTCTCAGCATCAGCCACTGGAATAGCTGGGATTACAGGAGTCTGGCACCACACCCAGCTAATTTTTTGTGTTTGCAGTAGAGACCGGGTTTCACCATGTTGGCGAGGCTGGTCTCAAACTCCTGACCTCAGGTGATCCATCCTCCTCGGCCTCCCAAAGTGCTGGGATTACAGGCGTGAGCCATCGCGCCCGGTCCATAACAGTGATTTTTCAAGTCAATGTGGCAGAAAATAAGAAGAAAGTCTGAGGCTGTTAGTAAGGTTGATTGAAATGACAGACCCTGTTGCATAAGCTGGACACAGAAAGAAATAAAACGAAGAGGCTGACAGATAAAGTACATGAATGGGAGTTTTCAGACTGAGGATCTCAACAAGAGTATAGAATTCAGTTACTCAGTCAGTCATGGATAAGGCACCAGAAAGGGAAGAGAAGATTCTAGATAGAGAATAGCAGATTTAATACAAGATCTTAAAGCTGAATGGTTCCTAGGTACGGCAAAGCCTGAGAATATGTAACTAAAGTTGGGTGGACAGAAGGTGCAATTGGGACCAATGAGGTCAAGGTTTGGAATGGTCATCAGAGCAGACATAGGAATTACTCAGTATAATGGCTTGAGTGGAAATGGAGAGGAAGAGTCAAGTATGGTAGGGGGAAGAAAAGTGAGAAAAGCAAGAGGAACAATGCATCGAGGTTATTACAGGCAGATAGAACACCTATGCAAGGCCACAGACACCCAGAAGAAGGCAGCAAGTTTCAGACCCCCAAGTGCTGCTGCCTGGAGCACAGGGAAGGGGAGAAGGGGAGCAAAGAGAGGGAGGCTGCAGAGATCTTGGATTTTCATTTTACATAAAGGGACTTACGAAGGTATTTTCTCAACAGATAAATAGACAAATAGCTACATGTTTACAAACATACTTGTCCAAACTTTATGGATTTAAGTAGCAGGTTATATGACAGCAGATATGTGAAAAGGCATTGTCATTACATCTGAATTGAAAAAGTCATCGAAAACTTAAATAGTGGCTATTAAAGCTTCCAAAATTTGCTATATCCAGAAACATTCTAGAACTAGAAACTTGATGAGAAGGTGACTTTAAAATGAATAAAGATGTTTGCAGCAGGAAATAAAAATAAAATAAAAGAGCTGCTGGTAGAGAGAGACAGAGTCGGTCCATAATTAATATGAACATCAATCTTTTTGAATGTCAAGATGAAAGCCTATTCTTGCTGAAATAATTTGATTCACTGCCTCTTAAAATAGCATACAAGGGGAGAGAAAGAAGCATGGCAAGGAAAAGGTTTGTGAAAACAATAGTACCTAGTTTCTTCCCTTGTTTCCTTTGGTGTGCAAAGTCCTAGAAGAGGGAAAGTTCTTTTATGTTAGATGCTGGGTCAGTCTGCTCCTGGCGCCACCCTCTGGGAAAAGCAGGTGCTGGTTTGAGCAGTTGAGATAGCCTCAGAGAACAGGAAGTTCCTTGAACAATGTGTATTAGAAAGGAAGTCATGTTCCAGAGGTATTTCAGCCTAAAGTGCAATCTTTCCTCATCATGCAACCTAGAAGTGTCCCTGAAAAATGCTGACATTGTGTTTCACATAACATCAGTATGATACATTGCATAATACAGCATTGCAATTAACTTTACTAAGGGGCTGCTGTGGGTCAGGCATGTGCTTTATACATGTCACTTCCTTTAGTCATTACATCCGCCCTATGTGGAAGACATAATCCCTATTTGGAGAGAGGAAAACTTGGAAAGGTTAAGTGATAAATAATGTATCTTAGAGGTAAGCTGCTGTCTCTGTGGCTGCCCACCCTGTGATCTTTCCACCATGTCACACTGCCTTCCAAACAAGAGTCTCTTTGGTCAATGGCCCTTCCTTAGAAAAGGTTCGAAAGGACATGACAAATTACACCCTGCTTCAGCTTACAGCAAGGCTCTTTCCAGCTCAGTGGCTCTGCAGTGAACAGGGATCAGACCCACGACCTCCGGCTAGTACAACAGAGCCCAGCAGCCCTTTACTACCATACCTGGAAACTAATCACTGTCAGAGAATACCCTAAAGCAAAGTGGTGATATCTGTCCTTTCCTGATGCTGGGTCTCAGTCCCACAGAGAGAGGGCCAATGTGTCCTAGTGATCATCTTTATTCACGCATTCATTCATCCAATGTGCATTTGGTGGTCACCATCTTTGGGCTATGTGCTATGATAGGCATTCAGAACATACAGATCAATAAAGCACCCTTTCTGCTCTCAGTGAACTCACAGATCAGTGAGGGTGAAAAAATGAGAATCAATCATTACAAGGCAGTGTGGCAAGGGCAAAGGGAACATGACACAACTATGGGAGTGGATAAAGGGAGAGATGCAGAGATGAGTGAGTACGTCCCAGTGCTCTACACGGATACTATGGACCACAGGGGCTCTTACATTCACTGTCTCCACAAACAGCTTGCATTGGTGAAAGTGTTGCCACTTCAGGAATATCCATTTGTTCAGCTATAGGTCAATCCAGGAGCAAAGGAAAAATAAATCAATGCCGAGGACTCACTTTTGTAAAGAGTCTAATGACTTTATAATAAAAGTGTTTCTACTATAAATTTGACTAAAAGAAGACCAAAATATACTGGCTTGTTTACTGTTGGTTTCCAGAACTCAGTCTTCTTACAGATTTCTGAAGATACAGTATTTTTATCTGAAGACAAATGTTATCATTTAGGAGTTGAATTTGCTGTGAACAACAGATACCAGGCAAACAGAGGTAAGGTACTTTTGTGCTTGTTTTTCCTCATAAAAATACAAAGTCTGGGAGTAAACTGTAGTTAGGATTGGTTTCAATTGGTTTGGATTGTTTCTCCTTGCTTTGTCCTTACAGTCCTTGTTGAGGGAGCTGTGGCTGTTCTGGATGTGACTTGTGCCCTGGGCTGGAAGAAAGGGAGAAGCAGAGGGAAGTGGATACACACCCGCTGAGTTGGCCTTTCTCAGCTTTCCTGGAAGCTGCATCCAGCAACTTTTGCTTCTGTCTCAAAGACAAGGGCTGTGTAACTGCCCCATCTGGAAGGGATTTACCCCATGGAGCTCTATTAATAAGAAAAAGGGGGAAGAATGACTCTAGAGGGCACAAATATTAGTCTCAGTCACAATTATCAACCTTTATTTTAAGAAAATGATGCTACTTTGGCGTTTTAAGAAACCTTTTTTTTTTTTTTTTTTTTGAGACGGAGTCTAGCTCTGTCAACCCAGGCTGGAGTGCAGAGGCCTGGTGTCGGCTTACTGCAAACTCCGCCTCCCAGATTCACTCCATTCTCCCGCCTCAGCCTCCCGTGGGACTACAGGCACCCGCCACTACGCCCAGCTAATTTTTTTATATTTTTAGTAGAGACGGGGTTTCACCTGTGTAGCCAGGATGGTCTCGATCTCCTGACCTCGTGATCCACCCACCTCGGCCTCCCAAAGTGCTAGGATTACAGGCGTGAGCCACCGCGTCCGGCCTAAGAAAACTTTTATAAATTACTATGTGAATAGATTGTAAGACAACAGGAAGAAAAACAAGTTAGTGTGTTCAGCCTCCCTACCAGTAACACAGAAATATTTCTTGCTCTAAAACCAGAGACCTGCAGACAAAAATTATGGTAGTGCTGATTTATTCGTACCAAATGATTCAATTTATGAGTTTGCATTCATTATTTTATCCTAGCCATTGCTTAAGAACCTTACGGTGATATGCTTAAGTACTGGTTCATAAACTATGTATCTTTCTTTTATAAAAATGCAAAATGTCAAAAGAAAGAGGCTTTTTTTTCTGCTTTCGGATATTGAGTTTTAGGGAGAAAGAAAATATAGCATGAAGTAAAAATGCAATCTGATTTGAAGTTGGTATTCTTGGCCTAGCAATTCCAGCTAGCAAAGCAATTTACTGATTCAAAATAGTACTCTTCTTGAAGAGGAAGCTGGTGTGTATGTATTTATATATAGGGATATATACATGTGTGTATATATATTAAAAATATATGTATATATTATGCATATATGTACATATTTGACATCTCATTTAGTATCTCAAGCACGTATTTTTTCTGAAACAGGTGCTTATATATTTTAGGTTGTTTTAGTTGTTTGGTTTACTGCTGCCAAAGAGCAAAAGCACTGCTTGGAGTGATTTCTTCCTTCTATCAGAAGGAGACTCCTCAGTGTTTCATGTAGGAAAAACCTCTGAATACTTCTTCCCGTTGCAAGTGATAAACTGGTTGACCAACTTTTTTCAGCTGAAAATAATTGATCGACTTAGTCTCTTTCTATTCTTTTAACATCTCAGCAGTTCTAACACTTCAGTAATTTCTGAGGTACTACTATATTTTGGAAAAATCTTGCTGAACATGTTAAAATTATGTTTTCAACTGAATAGCTATATTATCTATTTATATCCATTTACCCAGCTATACATAAACGATAAGACATTTGTTTATATCTATTATGAACCAGGACCTCTGCTGGCCACTGGGGCTTCAGATAGAAACACATACCTGTGTGTCTTCAGCGTTGCCCATAATGGACGGAAGACTACAATATCATACAATAAGTTCCACGATCGAAGCACAGGGACTTGAAACTGTTTTTCTGAAATATAAGTTGAGTAGGAAAGCCTGAGAGGTAATCACAGTCAAAGCCAGTATCTCTGTGGTGCACTAGTAAGTAAATGCACAAATCTACTTTCTCTCTTTATTTATTTATTTTCGAGACAGAGTTTCTCTCTGTTGCCCAGGCTGGAGTACAATGGCGTGATCTCAGCTCACTGCAACCACCGCCTCCTGGGTTCAAGCGATTCTCCGGCCTCAGCCTCCCGACTAGCTGGAATTACGGGCACGCGCCACCATGCCCAGCTAATTTTTGTATTTTTATTAGAGATGGGGTTTCACCATGTTGGCCAGGCTTGTCTTGAACTCCTGACCTCAAGTGATCAACCCACCTCGGCCTCCCAAAGTGCTGGGATTACCGGCATGAGCCACCGCTCCTGGCCACTTTCTCTTTTCTGTAAGATTGTAATACTCTAGCGCAGCATTCACTCACGTGGATGACAATCATTGTTTTTCCTAAACTAAGCACTCTTTGTTGTGCATTAGTGGAATATTTATGTGAGTTACACTCATACTGTTTGTAAAAGGCTTTGGATTCTTCTGAGGTCTTTGAAAAAATGTTAAAAAAAAAAAATGTTTTTCCCCTTTTTGGCACCAGGAACTAGTTTTGTGGAAGACAATTTTTCCACAGACAGTGATGGAGGAGGGATGGTGGAGATGGTTTTGAGATGATTCAAGTGCATTACATTTATTGTGCACTTTATTTCTATTATTATTACAAACTCACCATAATGGAGAATCAGTGGGAACCCTGAGCTTGTTTTCCTGCAACTAGACGATCCCATCTGGGGGTGATGGGAGACAATGACAGATCTTCATACACAACCTAGGAGCACACAACCTAGATCCCTTGCATGTGCAGTTCTCAATAGGGTTTGCACTTCTAGGAAAATCTAATGCCGCGGCTGATATGACGGGAGGCAGAGCTCAGGCAGTAATGCTAGAAATGAGGAGCAGCTGTAAATACAAATGAAGCTTTGCTCCCTGGCCTGCCACTCACCTCCTGCAATGTGGCCTGCTTCCTAACAGGCCTGGGACCAGTACTGGTCCGTGGCCCCTGGTTGGGGACCCCTGCCTTAGACCACTTAGCTATCTAACACACTGGCAATTATGTGTCAACTCAAAACAAAAATTTTAAATGTTGTTTTAAAGAAATATTCTTAATAAATCAACTTAGTCTGCTGGTTTTAGAAAGTTGAAAGTGAAAAATTATTTTAATTTTACATAAAATAATACAAGTACAAATATGTCATTCCGCTGACCTTGGAAGTAACCAGATTCTTTATAAAGTTGATACGTAGCATGTGCATATGTGAGTGTATGAGTGAGTGTGTGTGAATGTGAGTGTGCGTGCATGCATCTGTGATGTGGGCTGTGGGAAGAGCTGTTTCTGTTAATTTTTTAAATTCTTTTAAAAATATGGTATAAATTAGTTGCAAAAGCTATTGATGTTTTTTATAACTCTTGTCTGGAAAAGAACTGACATGAAGTTTCGTCTGTTTATGAAGAGACCAAATTCTAGACAAATTTTCTAGTGTCCTTGCAGATGCTTCAGAGTTTTTTGACTACTTGATTAGTTTTCTATTTAAAGGGATGTAGTATCTGCAGTGGATCAAAGCAAAGGTGAAGGGGATGGGGAGAAGCAAGTTGGAACTAATGATTTGGGCAGGGTGCTCATCTGTAAAAAAGAGGCCTTAACATTTATCTCATTAAGGTATTGGGAGAATTAAAAGACACAATGTATGTGAAATGCTCGTCCCAGTAGGTAGTAAGTGACCTGTGATTAGGAGCTGTCATTATGACTATCTAGCCATTTAAAAACACCTTGTTACTTATTCTCCTCACATTAATTGAGTTGTTTAATTAAAATCAGCTGGGGCATAATCAAAGCACTAGCCTCTCAGCATGAAAAGGCAGAGACCATCTACATAGTCCCCATTTCTACAGTGTTATTTACTAACACATCTTAAAATGCAAAGTGATTTTTTTCTTGCTCAGAATATATGTAATTCAGACAGTAATAAATTTTCAATAAATAGAAATGTCAAAATATTAAATGGATGAATTAGGACTAAATAAATTGGACAAATATTTTCAAAATATTCAATGTATTCCTTGATAAATATTTTTATTTTCTCCAATTGAAACCTTTATAAAACTTTATTTCCTGTCAACTGTCTGAAACACACTTTTGCTTTTCTTTGCAGTAAAATAAGAGAATATTCACAAATAAATCTAAAGAGAACAAAGCATGACCTAAATAAAGTACAAATTACTGCTGGAAGTTATCAAAGAAGACTTGAACAAATGAACAAATGTACTATGTTCCTAAAAGAAAGTTAAATATCACAAGGATATCAATTCTCCATTGTTAGTAAATCAAGTCCAACCAAAATATCAATAGTATTTTTCTTATTTGTTATTTTAAAAGTTGTAAAATTCATCTACAATATATATTTTGAAAGAAACAAGGAAGAAATCATCCCCAAATATATTCAGATATATTAAAAAGTTGAAATGATTGCATTATAGGACTAATCTGTAGATCCTGATGGAGAAGGACACATATTCTAGCAAAAGTTCATTTCCTCAAATAAAACTTTCTATGGAATTAGGACAGCATCATAAATCAGTGAGAAACAGATTTATCAAATTATTGTGGCTGAGTAACAATTGGGATTTAAATTAATTTTGCTTAATGTGAGACCATTTTCCAATATAAATTCTTAATAAATTGAAGAGTGAAAATTTTTTTAAATTATGGATATATCAGAAAAGATAACAAAAGAAAATAGTGGCTGGGCACAGTGGCTCTTGCCTGTAATCCCAGCACTTTGAGAGACCAAAGCAGGTGGATCACCTGAGGTCAGGAGTTCAAGACTAGCCTGGCCAACATGGTGAAACCCCATCTCTACTAAAAAAAAGACAAAACAATTTATATATATATACATATATATACAAAAATTAGCCAGGTGTGGTGGCACTCGCCTGTAATCCCAGCTACTCAGGAGGCTGAGGCAGGAGAATCACTTGAACCCAGGAGGCAGAGGTTGCAGTGAGCCAAGATCTCACCACTGCGCTCCAGCCTGGGTGAAAGAGCAAGACTTTGCCACAAGAAAAGGAAGTATACATTTTTTTAAAACTTTTAAAAGAAAGGGAATATAGCAGTTCATAATCCTGTCATGACGTGAACTCCATGTTGACTTTGTTTCCCCTCCAACCCTCCTGTCATTGCTGCATTGTATTCACTTATTCACAATATTTCTCCTGTAGGTGAATTTGAGTCCTTCCTCCTTCTTATTTATATTCCTTTGTACATCTCCTAATGTATACCAAGTGTTCTCAGGGAAAATTCAGAAAAGGGAAAATAAAGAAAAGACAACTTTAATGGGTCAGGAACCATATCATTTTTGGTTCTGTTCTAGAACACAGCACAGTGCTTGTACCAATAGAGTCTCAGTCATATTTGCTGGATACATGAATAATGGGATGAGAATAAGAATACCAGTGGCAAATCACTGGGGCTTTGAAGAATCAAGAATCAGCGGAGTATACAGCTGAAAAAACATCGAGAATTCACTTGGTCACATCTTCCAATTTGCAGATGGAGAAGCTGAAGTCCAGAATTTAAAGAAAATTACTTGCTTGAGATCGTACAGCTTGTAAGTGGCAGAGCTAAATGAATGAAAGTTAATATATCCCTTTCATACTTTCTGTCTCTACTAGAACACCCAAAATAGAACTAAGGTTGTAATTACAGATCCAATCATTCAAAAAACATCACTTTCTCTTCATATTAAAAAAAAAATTATGTAGGCATTTTATAAACTAAAGCAGAAAGGAGAACTGAGGTAAACATATTCTATCTGTAGACCAGAACGAAATGGGGCAGTTTTTTCTTAACTTTCTACCATTGTTAATTTTTAATATGAAAACCAAAGGCAATCTTTTTAGCAAATGTCGAATTAGTTGTTAGCAGAGTAGGACCGAAGCTCAGCTCTCCTGGATTTATATCTAATCCTCTTTCTACCATATCCTTATACTAACCAAACATGTTTTATTAAAACACAGCAGGCCAGGCACCGTGGCTCACACCTGTAATCCCAACACTTTGGGAGGCCGAGGCAAGGTCAGGAGATCGAGACCATCCTGGCCAACATGGTGAAACCTTGTCTCTAATAAAAATACAAAAATTAGCTGGGTATGGTGGAGAGCGCCTGTAGTCCCAGCTACTCGGGAGGCTGAGGCAGGAGAATCGCTTGAACTGGGGAGGCAGCGGTTGCAGTGAGCTGAGATCACGCCACTTCACTTCAGCCTGGCAACAGAGAGAGACTCCGTCTCAGAAAACAAAACAAAACAAAACAAAACAACAACAACAACAAAAAACCACACACGCACATAACAGTACTAGGTGAAAAAAAGGACACAACTGTGTTATATTTTTTAAATAAGTGAAAAAAAAGTAAACTTACTAAATTGAATACTCCAAAAAGATACGTAAAACATAACATTTACTCAATCGACTTTTGTTTTACTCAGCATATATTTATTAATCACTTTCTATATCAAGGCACAATACGAAGTGCAAGAGCTATAATAAACAGATGACAAGCCGTCCCTGACTTACGGAATTTTCTATTTAAGCACTGAGGATCGGCGATGACATTGAGATTGCAAAATCTGCCACTCTGGGGACTCGGTCACTTTACAGTTAAAATGTGACCACTCATCTGAGCTATTCTGGTTAATTAAAATCAACTTAGGAATTCAGATTTTAATAGAAATATGTGAAAACAATTTCTGAGAGGAGCCATATTCATGTTATTAGTTTCTGGAGCTCATTTCTCATTTTTTAGTTAGAAAACTCTGCACCTTAACAACCACAAGTCCAAGCCAGTCTTCCACTTACAGAACAGTATTAATCTCATTAAAATGTACACAAAGTTATCTCCAATGACTATTGTCAAATAGAAGAAATCTGAGTATAAAAATGAGATCTTCAGAGAAGATAAAGTAGAAAGGCCTGATCACGTTGTTTTTACAGATTCCATAGACATGCGAGGCTGCCTCACTCATCAATCAGTCCAGATATGTAACAGCAATTGCTAACATTCAGTCACTAAAATCAAGGCACATGTGGGAAAGATAGCCACAAGCAAAGGTGCATATTAACTGTTCACATTGCAACATTGTTTAACATCACAGCAGACGTGAGAAAAAGGGGAGTTAAGAAGAAAGAATCACCAAATAACACACAAAATCAAGAGGGGAAGTATTATTTCAGTTCACTTGTCTCTATTGGTTCTTTGGACTAAGCATTTTGATCGTTTTCCTGATTACAAAGGCCATCTCTTATTAGAGCAAAGAGAAAGGAAGCCAGGTGCCTATTGTTTGTAATGACAGTGCCACACTTAGGTTGTGTGCTAGAAGCACATCTACGTTTGTGACTGTGTCTCTGTGTGTATGTGCATGTATACGCATGATGGTACACATGTACAAAGTGCTCAAAACAAGTTCTGTGTGCTACCAAAATAACAGTTGGCTTCAATAACAGGAGCTCCTCAGACACACCTATCTGTCTCTTTCAAATGTAAAATCTTTGGTTCTATACCTTAGTTATGATTTCTTTTGCCTCCCCTCTGCTTTGGGGATCTAGAACATTGAACCCTAGAATAGGGACATTGATTGTTCCCTTTGTCTTCTCCCTTTTCCTCTCTCTAACCAGTTTTTGCATCACCTGGAGGAGTTGCTAAGGTTCTTAAGAGGAAGGGAAATTTTTTCCAGAATCTGGAGAGTGTTGAAATGAGCAAAGAAGAATACCTGTATTTACTGAATACCTGTATTTACTGACCACAATACAGGGATTACCTGTTGGTCCTCCCTGTGGGTTTCAAAAGTTAATGTTCTCTTTCCTAGAAGCCAAACTTTGGCTTATCCATTTGAACCATCCTTCACAAGCCTCTATCTGATACAAATACTGCCCTGAAGATATAATGGACCCTGGTTCTTTTAATTAAGAATCCCAGCATTTAACAAGGATATTCAGACTCAGCAGCATCTGCAAAGAGAAAGTGAGAAAGAGTGGCAACAAATTGCTCCAAGCTGATGGCAGAGAGGCAAATTATTATTTATGGAAAATCATTGAATTTTGGTTTCATTTAAGCCTGAAACTTTAAGCATTTCTCTAATGTTTCTCTCTGTGGTAGTAATTGACTGCAAATTGTGAATTTTAATGGAAAATATGATGAAGCATACAGTTACAGCCCCAGCTCCTCAGCTGAAATTCCCTCTTCAATTGTTTATTTGCTGTTCTAATATATCAGGCTTTCAAAACAAGAAAATTTCTCTTAAACAAACTTCACTCTGTAACATTTGCTAAAAATCCAAGCTAAGTGAATCATCGTTCGGTGTCACTTTTCTCAAAGTTCACATTTAACTTTATACTAGTTTCGAAATGTGATTTTGATGTTTATTGGTGTGTCTCAGCTCAACGGCTATGAACATGAAATAGGTATGTGTTTCTCCAAAACCTGCTTCCCAACTGTGCTGTGTCACTCTCCTTTCGTAATGGGTAATACCTCCCTTAATGTGGCATTTTGGTCTGATGCCTCAACTTTTCTGTCACTTAAAGTTATTAGGGAAGTCTTATTCTGGTACACAAACTTCTGGCACACAGGCTTCATTTAAATATCACAAGCTCATTCTTGATCAAAGCTCTTCTTTGCTCCTTTGCCAATACAGGATAGAACTCTAGCTTGCAGTGTGGAGTGGGAGCTGGGGAGGGCAGTGAGGAGGTTGGCCTGCCTTCTGGACAGCCTGAGATCCCTCTCCCTCTTCCAGGCAGCAGTCTCTCAGATGTTGCAGATCCTGAGCAAGGATGGTTGGACAGAACAAGGTCCAGTATCTTTAGTCATTACTACTTCTCATGCTAATGGCCATTGAGGTTCTTTGGGTGAATTTCCAGAGGGGCGGGGGTGACATATATTAGTGAGCTTTCCAGAGGTTCTTTCCACCACACTGATGTAGAAGATCCTGTCCCAGTGTGTCCTCTACCAAGAGGGAGAGGGATGGCATTACTGAAACACTGATCAATCCCCAGTACTCACACCACTTACATACACACAATCCCTGTGGCATCCATGGTTGCTCCATCACCTACTCTGGGGTGGAATTGCTGAAGCACTGATAAATTTTCTTGGTTTTTTTCTGATGTTCAGACCTGTCACCTCATACTCCTAATTGCCACATCCTCAGAATATCTTCTTCATCAGGAGAAATGCTCATCAATCTTCCCTTTATGGACCAAGAGAGGGTCTACCCCTTGGCCTCTTGTTGCCAGAGCCCACTCTCCCAGCAGGTGACCATCCTGAATGAACTCATAAGTCACAGTTAAATCCAAGTTATGTTCCACAGTCTTCACTAAGCTCTTAGAGAATTTATATTTATCAGGACGGAGAGTGAAAAAGCATTGCTTCAACATCCCCTACTCAGTTCCATGATCTATCTTCTAATTCTCTTTTGGGCTATGTAGGCTTCATGGCGGGTGGGTGATAGTCAAGTTCACCAGTAAATAAGGCAAGGAAGGACAGAATATAACACTGTCCATCTCACAGGCTCTCCACGTCATTTGGAGAGATTCTCTTGGAAGTCATCTTCTTCACTACCTTGTAGAAAGAGGAGCACTTTTCTGCAGAAAGTAACATCCTTCAAAATGCAGAGTTTCATTTTCTTTGTTTAGCCCCATGTTGGTTGAGAAGCTGCTACATTGCAGGGCCTGTCATGGTTGGGTTAGTTCTGGTGTCCTTCAGGAAATCTAGGAAGGTGGCTGGCCCCAACTGGTGATAGCTAGGCCAACATAAAATGTGAGATATTTCACACTTGTCATTCTCATTTTGAACCTTAAATGTGAGTCTGATAAGAAAGGAAAGAATCTTAGTGGATATCATCCTGTAATTAAGTTGTAGCCTTAGAGTTCTGCTCCCCTGCTGCCAAGAAGACACCTGACTAAATAGGGAAGCAGGAGCATATTTAACCACCACTGTGTTGTTTTGACCTGACTGTCCCACTCTTCATGGGAGACCTGGTGTTTCTCTCAGTCCAAATAGCTTTTTCTTGGACGCTAGCTTTCTGGCTAGTGTAATCTTCCTTTGTTTTCCTGGTCCTAAAGCTGATTATTCCTCACTTAGATTCAGAGCTTCTCCCAGTGCTCACCACACTTATATACACACACTTCCTATGGCATCCATGGTTGCTCCATCACCTACTTTGGGGTGGAATTGCTGAAGCATTGATAAATCCTTCTTGGTTTCTTTTTGATGTGCAGACCTGTCCCCACATGCCCCTAATTGCCACTTCCTCAGAATATCTTCTTCATCAGGAGAGCTGCTCATCAATCTTTCCTTTATGGACAAATCAAGCAGAAGCCCCAGGTCCTCCTTTCTGATTCTTCCGCTTTCCTCCTGACCTTCTTTCACATCTTCGCTCTTTTCAGGATGCGGTGATGAATAATTCAGAGTTTTGACTGTGCTCTACCATAGGCGCTGATGCTTTAAACTATTCAAGACAGCATTCGAGCAATATGTCTCTGTCTGACTCAAAAAGCAAGCTTCAAACCTTCTGGCATCCAGGCCAAACTTTTCCTCGAATGTCTGCCCCTTGACACATAAGTAAATATCTTGTTAGGGAGACCATAATGATATAAGAATAAATCGACCAGAAAAACCCTGTATTATACCAGGCTCCATTGCCCTAGGAATCATAAAGAAAATTATGTAGACAAAATTGAAGGATTAACCCTAAACCAAGCATTCAGTTCTACTGAGTTAGATGATGCTGTTTCAACTTAAAGTGGTTAAAGAGTTGATTTAATTTCACTTTATCCAACAAACAGTACCAAACACATTCCCTGACCTAGAGAAGCTCATCATCAAGAAGAATGTGTCAACATCTCCCCAAGGAGTTCCAACAGAAGGCAGATGGGATTATAGAGGTGGCAAGCATGAGAAAGAAGAGTTGATTGCGATGATCTGATGGCAGCAGCTGGGGAAGCTGCGTGGAGATGTTGCACTCAGGTTGGGTGTTGGATGATTGCTAAGGTGGGCAGTGCAGAGTGAAGGGAAGGGATTCTGAGCAAAGAGACAAAGGAAAGGGAGAGCTCAGCATGTGTTTCCAGAGCAGGAATTGGTCCAGTGGACTGAGAGCTTAGGAAAAGTAAAAAAGATAATGTAGGGTAGCAGAGGGTGTTAACACCAGATTTAGTTGGGTTTGACTACGTGTGCGAAAAGGAGCTGATGGAGATTCCTGCAGAAGGGGAAAGAATGTATACACAGTTCTAAGAACTTCACATGATTAACATGTTTTATTAGGATAACAACCCTCTGAGGTAAGTATTGGCATGATCTCTATTGTAAAAAGAAGGAAATTGAAATGATAAGGAATTAGCTTACTTGCAAAGATTACATGGCTTCTAAGTGGCCAAGTAGAACCCAAACCCAGTGCAAAACCCATGATGTTTAACTACTATGCACATAGCCTTTGAGTCCAGGTAATGTGTCCTGAGGTTTCAGGGAAGTCAGACATTAGGGCTGCAGGACTTTGGGAAATAGTAGACTAAATTAGGGCTGCATTTGGGAGTATGGACAGGGAAGGCTTTCTGAAAGCAGAGAGGCCTGGAGGTGTGGCAGGAGGCTGTATGCCCTTTCCAATGTGCTGTTGCCAAGGGCACTGTGTGCCACAGAAAAAGTTGGGTAAAAGTGGTGAGGTACTTCAGAGGAGGGAGATATTCCTCTCATCACAGAGATCAAAGAAGGTTTCACAAACTGAGCGCAACTGCATTTCGTCACCTTTCTTGCTCACTACTGGATCCCTACAAAGCACAAAGTGCCCACCATGCAACAGATGCTCAATAATTGAACAAATTAGTATATAAATTGATAAATAAATGAATAAATGATGCACTTCAGAGAAAGCGTTAAACTGAAGGATGAAATATAGAGATATATGTCCTCTGTGCACACTTCTCCATTCTTCCTAGACATGATCATGCCCCATCAGTGCTGTTTATAAATTATTTTTTAAGTGTGCTTATTTTAATAAACATGACCTGCTTGGAAGTCTGGCTTTTTGCCTGGAAGTCTCATTTACAGATGTCGATAAAAGGCAGCAGAGGTGGTAGAGGAGGACTAGAATGGGCCTTGGAATCCAGCATGCAGCAGACTAGGGCTTGACTCCTGCTACGTGGTTGTGGACAAAATACCTAAGCCTATATTTCTCCATTTGTGAAAAGAAGTGATGATAGCTCTTGAAAGTAACTATCCTTAATTTAACTATATAATTATTCTGTTTTAATCTAACGAGAAGCAAGAATTAGGTGTGTGCACAATACCTTTGCGCGTATGTTTCTAAATTCAGGAGGAAAGGTAATACCCAAGGGCAAAATCTGATATCTGGCATACCGGAAAACCTTTTGTCTGGCATAAGGGAAACTGGTTTAAGTGTAGAATTTTAGAGTTAAATTTTAATTCTCAACACCCATGGTTAAGTAGGCTGACACTTTGCATTCACTCCATTATGCTGTTAAAGTTTCTACATGGAAGAGTCCATTTTAAAACTTGACAATCCAAGGGAATTTCATATGGGCGAACATCTGGGCTGTGGGGAAGATCTCTAATGAATGATCCTGACAACTGTACATTGTGCTCTTGCCAGCCAGGAAATCCCATCTCTTCTGTGGAGTTATGTGTGAAAAAGAATTTCTGATTGAATTAGCCATTGAACTGTTATTTTCTTAAAACTATTGTAATAATACAATAATGATGATGGCAAAAAAAATCACTAATATCTACCATCTATTAAACATCTTCTCAGTACAAAATGCTATAAATGACACTTTTTATTTGATCTCATTTTATCATCACAACAACTTTGTAAGACAGGAATTATCATCTGCCTTTTAGAACTAAAAAGTTCTTGGAAAAATTAAATGATCTGCCTGAGGTCATCTGCTAATAAGTACTGGGCCAGGATTTATGTCTATAGGTTTTGATTTGAAAGTCATTTTCTCATCATATCTTTGACAGCACAGGATGTACTCTCACCAAACCACAGCCCTGGAAACTTACTATCAACAAATGCAGTTGGCCATTGGCTGCTACCTGTTGACCCCAACCTAACTCTACTTCCCCTGGCTACTTTGTTAATGGTTTATCCACTTAGATGTCATCCTGCTGCAAGATTATCCTTCCATTCTACACTTGACCTTGGGAATAATTGTGCTTTTTAATTTGATCTCCTATCAGAGTACATTTTCTCAGATTGGATGACCTGTATTTGGAACATATCTGGGTCTAAGAGATACTTTCTCCTGCTCTTAACAGTAAGAACAAGCTCAGATATATCTACTATTCTACCTCCCACAGGGACTAGGATATGTCTAGGGCTTCATTTATAAAACAGAGTGACTCCTTATAGAGCCTGATGGCTTACATGGCCGAATTTACTTCGGAGATTCAGGAAAAGATCCTCAGTGCAAAAACACTTCAGTCTAGTGAAAGGTTTGTCAATTTTGTTGCTCTTTTCAATGAACCAACTCTTGGTTTCATTTCACTCCATTTCTATTTTTTCCTATCTCTATTTTGTTGATTTATATTCTAATCTTTACTACTTCCTTCCTTATGGTTGCTTTAAGTTTGGTTTGCTTTTACTTTTCCAGTGTCTAATGGTATGAGGTTAGGTTATTATTTTTGTTTTTTAAAAAATACAGGCATTTATAGCTACAACTTTCAATCTAATCACTCCTTTAGCTACATCCCTATATTTTAATTTCTTGAGTTTTTATTTTTATTCATCTCAAAGTACTTCTAATTTCCCTTGAGATTTCTTCTTTGATCTATTTAGGATTGTATGTTCAGTATTCACATATTTGTGAATTTTTCAAATTTCCTTCTGTAATTCCATTCCATTGTGGTCACAGAACATGTGTGTGTGATTAGTCATTTTAAACACATTGAGAGCTGTGACCTGGCATGTTGTCTGTACTGGAGAATGCTACATTTGTGCTTGAGAAAAATTCATATTCTGCCAATTTATTGTGAATTGTTCTATAGATATCTATTACATCTAGATAGTTTATAATTTTTTCAAGTCTTCTATTTCCTTGTTGATCTTCTGCTTAGTTTTATCACCTTTGAAGTCTCCAACTCTTTTTGAAATTGATATGTAATTCACATACCATAAAAATGTGCTCATTAAACTACATAATTCAGTGGCTTTTAGTATAGTCACTAGGTTGTACAACCATTACCCTTTTCTAATTCCAAAATATTTTCATTACCTGCAAAAGAAATAATACCTGTTAGTAGTCGTACCCTATTCCTTCTCAGGGCAACCTCTTGGTGTTAGAGGCCAAGTTGGCATGTACAGTGATCACTAAGGGGGCACAGCCAGAGTTATCACGGATGAATCTAAGGGTTACTTCCCTCTGCCCAGGTTACTCCTTTTTAAAATCCCAAAGATGTTGATAAGTCTTCCAAAAATAAAACATGGTCCATTCTTTAGAATTCAGAAGTACATTGGAATTAGAGGTGAAAGACCTGGGTTCAAATTGAGAAACCACCACTTAGCACTCTGTCCATAGAACATGTCACCTCTTCCCTTAATTTTCTTTTTTTTTTTTTCAAGGACTAATTGATTTACTTTTATTATACAATATTTTCCATGTATTTTTTTTCTCGTTTTTTAATTATACTTTAGGTTCTGGGGTACATGTGCAGAACGTGCAGTTTTGCTATATAGTGCCATGGTGGTTTGCTGCATCCATCAACCTGTTACCTACATTAGGTATTTCTCCTAATGCTATCATCTTCTAGCCCCCCACCCCCAACAAGCCCTGGTATGTGATGTTCCCCGCCCTATCCATGTGTTGTCATTGTTCAGCTCCCACTTATGAGTAAGAACATAAGGTTTTCTGTTCTTGTGATAGTTTGCTGAGAATGATGGTTTCCAGCTTCATCCATGTCCCTGCAAGGGACAGGAACTCATTCTTTTTAATGGCTCCATAGTATTCCATGGTGTATATGTGCCACATTTTCTTTATCCAATCTATTATCGATGGACATTTGGGTTGGTTCCAAGTCTTTGCTATTGTGAATAGTGACACAATAAACATACTTATGCTTGTGTCTTTATGGTAGAATGATTTATAATCCTTTGGGTATGTGGCCAGTAATGGGATCTCTGGGTCAAATGGTATTTCTAGTTCTAGATCCTTGAGGAATCGCCGCACTGTCTTCTACAATGGTTGAACTAATTTACACTCCCACCAACAGTGTAAAAGCCTTCCTATTTCTCCACATCCTCTCCACCATCTGTTGTTTCCTGACTTTTCAATGATCACCATTCTAACTGGCGTGAGATGGTATCTCATTGTGGTTTTGATTTGCATTTCACTAATGACCAGTGAACACATAGAAGGGAATAATACCATATTTGCAGAATTTACAAGCAGAGCAAATAAAATATTGAAATGTGTAAGTAAAGGTATATACGGACATGAATCACTTTTCTAGAACTCCACAGGGGAAGCTGCTTTTTGACAAGATTTTCAAATTTAGAAAACAAAATGGTAATATCCAGAGAAGCGAGTCCAAGAAAGCAATCTTCTGTGGCTTGACCATCGAGATGGAAAATCATTGCTCTTATGAAAAACCTTCATAAGATCCTCAGAGGATGGTCTCAATGTCCTTCAAGGTGACATTTCTTTAAAGATATTAACCAACCTCTGCCCTTCCCTTCAGATTCCACAGCTCCCAGGATTTGGGACCATAAACATATTTTCCTTGGAAAGCCTAGTTGTCATAAGCATAGTCCTTCTCACTCCTACAGTATCTGGCACAGGGTGCTACATGGATAATAGCACATGAGTGACTGGCTCAGTAGTGATCTGGAAATAACCTCAGATGCCATGACAACATCTCTCATGCTACAGTCTCAGCTTGGCAGTACCTCTGTTGGCAAAGGAGAAGAGCTGGTCAACATCTATTAAATTACCTTGCTGAGAACTGAAGCACTGTAACCAATCTCCACCCTTCACTTTTTCTAGACAAATTAACTCAGGTTTCATCTCTCCTTATTAGCCTTATTTTTTAATATTAGGATCTTCTTGGTGGCTAAATTCCTAATCATATATCTACAAAGCCTCCGCTGATAAAAGATGTTCTAAATGCTTAATATTTCTTTGGTTCTCTGTGCCAGGGCCAGTGTTTATTTTGACACAGAGGAAATTTTAGGAGAAAATAAGCACTTTACTCATAACCACTAGATTAATTACTGTCAGAGATAAGATACAGAGCCATAGTTCTCATTAGTCTGCACATTCAAATCATCTGGGGAATTCTTAAAAATCCTAATGCCCAGATATACACTCAGACCAATTACATCAGAATCTCTTAAGTTAGAACTACAAATAAGTATTTATTTAAAAGCTCCCCAAACAATTTTAATGTGCAGCCAAGGTTTAGAATCACTGATTTACAAAGATGACACAAACAAATGGAAAAGCATTCCATCCTCATGGAAAAGAAGAATCAATATTATTAAAATGGCCATACTGCCCAAAACAATTTATACGTTCAATGCTATTCCTATTAAACTACCAATGACATTCTTCACAAAATTAGAAAAAGCTATTTTAAAATCCATTAGAAACCAAAAAAAAAAAAAAAAAAAAAAAAAAAAAGCTTGACTAGCCATGGCAATCTTACGTAAAAAAAACAAAGCTGAAGTCATCATGCTACCTGACTTCAAACTATACTACAAGGCTACAGTAACCAAACAGCATGGTACTTGTACAAAAATAGACACATAGACAAATGGAATAGAATAGAGAGCCCAGAAATAAGGCCCCACACCTACAACTATTTGATCTTTGATAAAGCTGACAAAAACAAACAATGGGGAAAGGATTCACTATTTAATAAATGGTGCTGAGATAACTGGCTAGCCATATGTGGGAGACTGAAACTGGACCACTTTCTTACATGATATACAAAAATTAACTCAAGATGGACTAAAGACTTAAATGCAAAACCCAAAATGTTTAAAACCCTGGAAGAAAACCATTCTAGACTTAGCAATGGGCAAAGATTTCATAACAAAGATGCCAAAAGTGACTGCAACAAAAGCAAAATTGATAAATGGGACCTACTTAAGGTTTCTCCCATGCTGTAGGTTGCACGTATGTTTTCAAAAGAAGACATGCATGCAGCCAACAAGCATATGAAAAAAAAAGCTTAATGTCACTGATCACTACAGAAATGCAAATCGAAACCACAATGAGATACTATCTCACACCAGTCAGAATGGCTGTTTTTAAAAAGTCCAAAAATAACCAGTGCTGCCAAGATTGTAGAGAAAAAGGAATGCTTATACAATGTTGGTAGGCAGGTAAATGAGTTAAACTATTGTGCAGAACAGTGCAGTGATTCCTCAAAGACCTAAAAACAGAGCTACCATTTGACCTAAAGACAAAGCTACCATTTGACCAAGCAATCCCATTACTATGTATAACCCAAAGGAATACAAATCATTTTATAATAAAGACACATGCATGGGTATGTTCATTGCAGCACTATTCACAATAGCAAAGACACAGAAACAACCTAAATGTTCATCAGGGTAGGCTGGATAAATAAAACATGATACATATACACCATGGAATACTATGTAGCCAGAAAAAAACAAGATCATTTTCTTTGCAGATACATGAATGGGGCTGCAAGACAATCCTTAGCAAACTAACACAGGAACAGAAAACTAAATACTGCACTTACTTATAAGAGAGAGCTGAACGATGAGAACTCATGAGCACATAGAAGGGGACAACAGACACTGAGGCCTACTGGAGGGTAAAGGGTGAGAGGAGGGAGAGGATCAAGATAAAATAACTAATGGGTACTAGAATTAATACCTGTGTGACAAAACAATCTGTACAACAAACTCCCATGGCACAAGTTTACCTAACATGCTTCCACACATACACTTGAACTTAAAATAAGAGTTAAAAAAAAATCACTAATTTACACAAATGCTTCTCAAATGTTAATATGGGACAGGACTATCTGAGGATTGTGTTAAAATCCAGATTCTGATTCAGTAGGACAGAGGTCAGAAAACGGGCTGAGATTCTACATACATTTCTGATAAGCTCCAGGAATTCCTAATGCTACTGGATCATGAGCCATGTTTGAATAGCAAGGATCAAAATATCAACAGTTCTCAAGCTTTGTTGCCCATTAGAATCAACTGGGGAATGTATGAAACTCTGAATGCCTGGGTTGCAGCCTGTATCAACTAAATCAGACTTGCTGGGGATGACACAGAGATGTTAACATTTTTGAAAACTCATCGGGTGATTCCAATGTGTAGAACATTTGTGCAACAATGATTGAGGATTTCAGTTTTTGCTGATTCCAGACCTGGTTTCATCCAGTAAGTAGGAACGATAAACCATGGAGAGATTCTAGTCCACTCAGTCAGTGTCTTTTAGAAGCAAAGTCAAGCCATGCCTGGTATGGAGGATCGCATGAACACACAGAGCACTTTGAGTCTGGAGGACATCAAATCTATGGTGTGTGTGAAGGAGTTTACAATCGCTGTCGTTGAATATTTGGAGGATTGTTGGAAAGAAGAATCAGTATACCTGGTCTGTGTAATTGCAAAACTAGGCCTCAGATCAGTGAATGTAGTTGCAGGGAGACAAATTTAAATTCGACTTATGAAAAGTCTGCCTGCAAATTGAGCTGTTCCAAAATAGGTTAATTTACAAAGGAGCACATATTTCTGTATCAGCTAAAGGGTTGGCAAGGAGGAATCCTTGATTAGTCTTTGTATTCCTTCTCACCCATCACCCCCATTGGCCCCAGCCAACATCTAATCCATCAGTCAATCCTGCCAGATCTACCTTGAATCTATATATTTAATAATCTACTTCTTCTAGGACTATCCTTAAGCAACCACTGTCATTTCTTCCTGGAATTCTGCAATATTCCTCAACTGCAATAGCCTCCTGACATGCCTCTGCTACCTTTGCCTTCTTACATCCTCTAGGACAGCCAGACTGGTCTTTTTAAAAACATGAAATTACATTATTCCAGGCTTTTCATAAAAATTCTCCATGATCTTCCACGGCATTTAAATAAAATCCATGACCATGTTAGGCAGGACCTTTTCTGATCTCATCCCTGTCTGCTTCTGTCTAAGTCTATATCTTTCCCTTATCCTCTGAAACCAGTCCTCACCCGCCTCTCCAGCCACAAGTCTCCTTGCTGAGTCTTGGACTTGCCAAGCAAACCTATTTCAGGACCTTTGCACTTGCCATTCTTTTGTCTGGAAAACCGATGTGCACCTGATCAATTCCTTCTTGTCACGCAACACTTGACTCAAATGCCACCTCCTGAGAGAAAACTCCTCTGCTTACTAAGCTAAAATGCCCACACTACTCTGTTACTCTCTGAATCACATTTCTCTATTTTATGTTGTTTTTAGATAAATAGCACTTAACATAATTGATTTATTTGTTTGTTCAACAAATATTTACTGAGCACTTACTATGTTTCAGATGTTCTTCCAGGCAGTGGAAAGAGATATATGAACAGGAGAGCAAAATCAATGCCCTCATGGGAGTTGCATCTCAGCTAAAGCTCTCACTTATGGTCTGAATTACCAGGTTCACTTATTTTTGTGTTTGTAGCCTGTCTCCCTTCTCTGGACTGCCAAATTGCAGGCATCTTGGCAATTTTTTTCTCACTGTGTACAGTACTTGGTTTCTGGAAAATTACCCCTAACATAATATTGGCCCAATAAATATTTTTGAAAATTAATACATGAATGGAGACTTTTTAAAACATTAAGAGTTCTGAGATTATTGAATTCTATTCATCAAGGCATCTAGTTTCCTTCTTTTCTAAACCCAGTATCAAGGTTAAGAGCTTTTGAAGAAAATCTCGTCCCAGGCAATTCAAAAATGTGAACTCCAGAAAAGCAGCATACACATCGCCTGCAACCTAGTTACAAATGCAGATTCTCTGGCCCTAGTCCAGAACTACTGAATCAGAATCTCCTTTTTGTCAAAAGAAACTGTGCCTCACTTTGTTTCTCAGGCTGGAGTGAAGCAGCTATTCATAGGTGCAATGAAGGCACACTACAGCCTCAAACTCCTGGCCTCAAGAGATCCTCCCACCTCAGCCTCCTGAGTAGCTGGAACTACAGGCATGTGTCACTGTGCCTGGCCCTGAATCTGCATTTGATGAGATTCCCAGGTGATTCCTACACAATTAGAGTTTGAGAACACTAAGATAGTCCATATCCCTTTTGTTAGAGGTAGTAAACTGAGGCCAAAAAGAGGGCATGAATTGCCCAACGAATAAGATCCTATTCTGATTTAAATGTTCTATCCTTCATGCCAGGAAGCTTCATAAGTACCATATTTGTATCTCAATAGGAGACTGAGACACAAAATTTGCAACCTGAGAAGTCACCCCACACTGAGTATTTGTAAAAGACTGTACCTCAGATACCTCTAAAAATCTCACTTTACATGTCCCACCACCCTCGCATCTTACTGCATCCAGCACACATTATTGAAAGACTTCTAGGTGTGAGTGGTTCATCTCAAAGATCATTTCTTTGTGCACACTGAGGCCCAAGTTTCCTCATCACAGGACATTATTTTTGCATGTTATTCTCAACCTCCAGGAAGTTTTCTCCTGCAATCTTTTTGTAGGGAGGGTCGTTTTCTGCTCACCTTACACGAAAGATGCATTCTCTCTGCATACTTCTGCACATGTGCAGTCTCTGTGTGTCCTGGAATTGCAGCTGCATTTCCCCACTCCACCAGCAGAGCCCTGGCTCACACTCTCGCTGTTGTTTTCCATTAGGTCGTCCCTGGGACTCCGCAATGCAGTAGATTTCCTCTGTTGCCTGAGATGGACTAGCTTCTGGCTGTCACTTTCTCACTCGACTCTCAGCCTGTCCTCTGCAGAAAGGCTCGTGATGAAGCTATTCCATTTCTAAGCTACCTTGAAATGTGTGTAGCAAATTATATTATTTGGCTTAACAAAGAAAAGGAAAAAGAAGATTTCAAAAGGCTATATTTTGCTTCCTGTATTCAAACTCTGCATTTGGAGTCCGGGGCCTGGGTTACACCTGATGTTTATGCTCCTTTACAGGGCACGGCACTGACTCAACCTGGCTTGCAGCAAATCTTTGGAATGAAAGAATAAGAATAATCTAATATAATAAATATGAGAAATCATTCTAAATTCTCATCTTGAAAAAGTAAAATTGGTTCTTTTCTCATCCAGACCTAAGTTTGAAATGCTACAATTCATACTCAACTAACACAAGTATTGAAAAGACACTATTTGCCTTCCCTTCATTTTAGTGGAAATAGCAGAGGTTTTGAAATCAGACAGATTTGGGTTTGGATCACAGCTCTTCTGCTTACCAACACTGTGACCTTGAACATGCTATTTAATTTCTCTGAGCCAAGGATTCTGTATTCACAGTAAGGGAAAAATCTACTTCAAAGGGAGACGTTAGAGCCTCCACGAAAGCTCCTGGGAAGTGGTCGGTGTCTGTAAGCAATAGTTGCTTCTATAGCTGTAATTATTAGTGTTTGCGGTCTTCAGTGCTGGTGGTAGCAGCAACATATAAATTTAACATGGGCATCCACTCAGGATTTGAATTGATTTTAAAACTAAATGTGTCCAAGTATATACATGATGGATGTGGATAATTAGTCAACAGGGAACAGTAATTAGCAAATTCCTGAACTCCAGCTCTGCTTGCAGGGATACTAAAGAGGATAATTATCTATTGGCTCAGAAGGCCACATGGCAGCTGAGAATAATGGTCATCAGGTGACAGTATTGGCTGAGGTGGCCTCTGTGGGAGCACAAGCACATCCGTGTCTCAGCCTGGGGCAGGGCTGGAAGGGTGGGCGAACAGGACCCAGGACAAGCCTATGGCCTGAGCAGAACCTCAGGATATAAGTGGACACAAACAGAACTGAGGTTCTGAAGCAGAATCTCTGAGGTTAGAACCCTGCCATCTTCTAAGCTTCTCCATGTGACTCCTTTGTACACTAACTTTTGGGATTCTCTAGTGAAAGAGAATGCCTTCCATTCAGTATTAATCCTATTAGAAGGAAGCCTTGGTCAAAACAAATCATTTTACGTAAGATCCAACTAACAGCATGCCCTCAAAATATTTCCCTTCATCTTGCCCCTTTATAGATAAACTTATTCATTTTCTGGCAACATGAACAGGATTAAGGACTCTTTCTGAATCGTTCTGAGATTGCATATCATGTTTATGATTACATGTTATCTGTTTTTCTCTTTGGTGAAGTTCCTATAAATTCTATACAGCACATAAAATTATTACATAAAATTGTTTATACCAGAAAAGTCAACAGGAATTTATTCTCTCAACTCCACATTTTCAAGCATCACAGGATTTTCTATCAGTGAGCTATCAGGTATTTGCTAAGCATTTAATACCAGTCAGGTGCCTAGGGAGGAGTAAAGTCTAGCCTTTCTCCACAGATTTTATAATTTAATATAGAAAAAAAATCACAAAAAAAGTGAAATAATACTAGAATAATTACTATTGAAAACCAAAAAAAAATAAATAAATAAAGACAGAATAACAGCAATACCCATTCACTGAGTGCCTCCTGTGTATCAGGGGCCACACTAGACCTTTATATAAATTATGCCTCATCCCTACAAGAGCAATGCAAGAGAGAGACCACCACCTTATGTTATATAAGGAGAAACCGAGGCCCAGAGATGCTGATAAACTTGTTCAGGTCATATGACAAATGATGGAAGAGTTGGGATTCAATCCTTGGGTTATCAAGCTCTAAAATCACTGCTTTTTAGAATTAGGAGGGCAGGAAAGAATCCTCAGTGATGGGAACATGTTGTCAGGCTATCTTTTCCATGCCAATGGAAAAATGAGATTGAAAACATGGCCAAGTACATAAATTAGGAAAAATGAGATTAACAACATGGCCAAGTACCTAAGACTAACAAGAATTTGGACATCTTTAACCTGTGAACCTTTGAGTCAAATATGTCACCTTCGTTTATTCAATGTTCCTCCACCAGAGATAGCTATGGCCCTATTCCTCACCTACCTTCCTTTTTCCTTTATCCCCCTTTCCTTCCCCCTCTTTCTTTCCCTTTCTCTCTCCTCTCTCTTTCTGCACTACTCGAAGGGACTCAAAACAGAATATATTTAATTAAACTAATGATTCCTAAATATGTCTGTATCATGGATCACTTCATTTAACAAATATGTTCTTTCTCATTCTGCTGGGCATTTTCACAGGATATGCCCTGCCTAGAATATATCACCCACCTTTCTGGTAGGTGGGCCTCATTTCAAGGCCTATCCAAATACCTTCCCTTTCCCAGTACACCTGTGCCAACTTAGTCATTTCTTCATCTGTGCTCTCACAGGTCCTGCTACTTCGCTCCATCGAAACACTAGATTGTAAACTCCCTGAGAGCAGAGACTATTTTTGATTTATTCTTTATCCACAACTTCTAACTCAGGACCAAGAATTAACAGGTGCTCAAGAAGTCTAGATAGATGGCAGATGGAAAGATGAGCCTAGTTTTCTCTGGGTCTACAGAAGGCCCAACAATACAGAAACAATATCTTCTTACTGGCACAGTCGGCACTAGTCAGTAGCCTCCAGGACTGAGGAGATGGTCAGAGGTGACTGTGACTGTGAAATAATCTCAGTCCAAAACTCCAAAGAAACATGAGGGACCATCTATATGGTCATGTATAACTAAAAAATTTCATGGATTGTGAATGTGGCAGGAACCACTTTTGCCATCAGAAAATAGACATCCTACAGGCTTCCTGGATAAATTCATCAGGAAGCACCAGCATGCTTTCAGATGCCCCCACCTTTTCCTATTACCTCAGCGTGAGAGCTCCTGGGATCTCTGTTTGACATTCTCTGCCCCTTCCTCCCCTGTACACACACACTCAACACTATGCGGTGCCTCTTCCATTCTCAGGAATCATTTTTCTTCCATCCTCAGGAATCATTCTTATGTTTTCTCCCCTTTAATAAAAGCTGCTTTCAAGATGGGATATTATATCAATTATTAATTACTTAGAATAGATTGGAATAACTGATTCCTGTGTTATTTCTATCAGTCCCAAGACTGAGTTTACATTATTCAGTAACAACATAGCATGGAGTAACTTAGAATAAATCTCTGCGGGTTTTCCGCCTAATACTGGGAAGCAGGACTTTGTGCCCTAGGAAGAGATCTGAGCTGGGAAAGGGAAAGATGATGGGGACACTCACTTCTTGGAATACCCCAAAGTGCCTGACGTGGCCAGTCACCAAGTCCAATATTATCGTTCTCACTGTTATCAGGGAGTACCATGTCCCAGTTGCTATGCTGGGCACTCCAATAAGCAAACTCCATTATCCTCTCAACAACCCTGTAAGGCAACTCATTCTGTTCATCCTTTTTGTCTCAATTTTAGAACTTTTTGATTCCCCCAAAATCAAGATTTTTTATTTCAAACATCCCCCCAATCAAGATGTTTTCATTTTCCTGTATTAGGCTGTTCTTTTGTTGCTATAAAGAAATACCTGAAACTGAGTAATTTATAAAGAAAAGAGGTTTAATGGGCTCACGGCTCTGCAGGCTGTGTAAGCATGGCACTGGCATCTGCTCAGCTTCTGGAGAGCTTTTGCTCATGGTAGAAGGCAAAGTAGAAGGAGGCACTTCACACGGAGAGAACAGGAGCAAGAGAGAATGTGACAGGGGAGGTGCCACCCACTTTTAAATGACCAGATGTCATGAGAACACATTCACTATCATGAGTACAGCACTAAGGCATAGATGAGGGATCCACCCCCATGATCCAATCACCTCCCACTAGTCCCCATCTCTAATATTTCCAGTATATTGGGGATTATAATATTTCAACATAAGATTTGACCAAGGACAAGTATCTAACTATATCATCCCCCATAGCCTTCATCAACATTTTAATTATTTGCATAATTATCTATAAAATGCTGTCTTCTTCAGTAGACCCCAAGTCCATAGACATAGTAACCATATATTTTTATTTTTATCCTTGGCTACATTCCCAATAACTAGAATAATGCCTGTAACACAATAGGTATTCAGGAAATACCTGTTGACTTGTGAATGATTGAAATGAGTGAATATTATATAACTATTACTAAATCCCATTTACAAATGAGAAAACTGAAGGTTGGCATCTGCACTCAGCTCAAGATCAAGATGAAGTTTTGATGGCTTGAGAGCAGCTGAGCCAGTTCACCCAGGTGAGCCTGACTGAGAAGCACACGCACTTCCTACCACATCACCCTGTGCTGCTCTCAGCTTCAGGCACAAACACACTTGTTAATGGAATATCAGGCATTTATTTGCCGTCTTTCTCCAAATTCTTCCACATGAAGAGCTAGATAAATGTCTTTTGATTTCTGCATTAGAATCTTACTTACAGGTTTGGCTGGGCCTGCTACCATTATCAGATCAAGATACCTTATGAAAGGTAACCCTGTTAATTATTAGACCATTTACTCTGTTGTTTTCTGTTGAAGACAAGAAGTCATAACTGAATTTTAAAATAAAAAGTGATCAAGAGAATAGGTGTATAAAGTATATAAAGGAAGTTCCATAGAAGCAGGAAACCATTTTGTGTCTTGAAGATGAAGCATTGCACACATAAGTAGTCAGTGCAGGAAGAATTCTGGAGAGCTCAGAAAACACTGATGCTTTACACAGGCTGTGGAGTTGAGCAGCGAGAGCCTGCAACTGGGAATCACATGAAGGAGTCTGAGCTCCACGTCCTCTCTGTCATATGATAAAATCCACAGAACATAGTTGTTCTGAGAAGCAAGTGATATGTTATATTTGGAAAATATTTGTAAAAGCCTTTATAAATACTAAAAGTTGAAGGCTGACAAAATAAAGGCTTGGAAATGACCATAATTTTGGGGATATATTGATGAATGTGACAGGCATGGACACTGACCTCAGAGACTACTTAGCCCAACAGGCAGCTACCACTGGACTGACCAATAGTAGCTTTGGACTAGCAACCTCAAAGGAACCCCATAACAAGTTAAAGAGAACCAGGGATTAAAAAAAAAATTCTGATATTTGAGTACCTGAGACCAGTGAAGTCACACATTTTTATCTAACAAGCATTTCAGGTTTGATTGCTGCAGACTTTGCCTGCTCTGGAAAATAATCCTCACAGACCCTGTAAACCTCATCATCAGCTTAGACAGCCACATCTAAAGCCACTGGCATCATTTGCAGCACAAACTTAGTTTAAGCAATTTATAGGCATAAGAGATTGTCTAATTTGCACATAACTGATGGCAGGAAAATGAAAGATGAGTTCATAATAATTCAGCTGACTCTGCAGTATAGCTCAGTGGCTTTTTTTCCTTCAAAATTCAAAGGGATAGAAATACAAGCACAATGATTTCACTGCCTGTGGGCCTAGCTCTTGGTCCTGTGCTCAAAGCCCTACACAATTTGCCTCCAGTCTCACATTCCAGCTTCGCCTGAAGCAAGACCACTGATGGAATTACCTATACAGGGTACAGCAAGCATACCTTGTGCCTCTGTCCCTCATGATGTTTGTTTGACTGGAGAATTTATTATTTTAGTCATAAATGAACCCCTCTCTGGTGCTGGGCACTGGAGACATGTTGACAAATGCGGCAGACACAGACCCTGACCTCAGAGACTACTGAGCCCTACAGGAAGCTACTATGAACATATATTAAGTGTGTCTCTCCCCGGTTTCCATTCCAATTGATATCCTATTTCTGTTTTCCATATGTTACCTATTCATTGAAGTTTGTTTTAAATTCTTCAATTGGGTGCAACCTCTCCTTCTTGCTTTGTCCCTCCCCTGACATTTCATAGCTGTCATCCCTAAAGCACTATGTGGCGGTTGCTGGGTTAAATGTTATGGACAGGTTATGTGGTTTAATTTTCAAAACGACACTATAAAGTAGACAGTATCATTAAACCCAGTCTTACAAATGATGAAACTGGAGCTTAGAGACATAATGTGCCCAAGGTCACTCAGATCTAAGTGATGAGACCAGGCTGCATTCTGACCCCAGCACCTGGGACTTCATCATTATTATTTTCTGCCTCCATAGTTTATCATAGTTATTTTTCTTAAATCCTTCCACCCTCTCCACCCTAGGCTGAGAGTTTCCTGAAAACAGGGTTTATGTCTTACTCACCTCTCATTTCACCCTGCCTATCATACCCCACCTCCCTGCTAATGTGTCCCAATGAGACTAGACACTGAGTCAATATTTGCGGGTTTAATTGAATTCTATTGGTACCCAATTTAAATTCTGTGATCTATCTTTGGACCATCTAGATATGACCTTTTGAGTTCTTATAACACATCAGCTCACTTTGTACTTCAATATTTTTGTGGTTTCATTTGCATAAACTCCTTGGTGTTTTTGTCTCCAGATAGTTTATCATGCTAGAAAGCTAGCTGGGTTTGCTTTTATTCATGCAGCTGCTGTTATAGGAAGTGGGGAGGGAATTTGATTTGTCTAGAAGGCTGAAAAGCATTTCCGAGGATAGATGGGCCTACTAAGAAAGCTGCTGGGTTTGCCAGGAGGGCACAACTCAGGAAATGTTTTGAGCAGAGATTCCTGCAGACTCATCCCTTCCAGTGACAGACCCACCCAGGATAGCTGCCTCCATCACCACATCAGAAGGCCCAAGCTGCAGGATCCAACCAGGAAATACAAAAACACTTTACTCTTACCAATTTGCAGAATAAATGCTTTGCAGAAATTACTAGGAATTGTAAGTCTAAATGCAGGACAGTAAAGTGGACATGATTTTATATAACTCCTGATCTCTAGTCAAGGCCTTTGCAGAGACAAAAGAGGTGTAGCTCCCAATAGCTAGATAGTCCATACAGACTTCAGCAAAGCATTTCCCATGGAGAAAAATTGGCACAAGTGCTGGTGGTCTCTGTGATATCACTGCTCTTATAGTTTAAGCAGAATAATGTAAAAGACAGCCATTTATCCAAAAATTTGGTGAAAGTGTGGTTTTTGAATCACCAGAATGAAATTTTTAAAGATAGGAAAATTATTTGGTCATTGGCAATATAAATAGGTAGGCATAATAACATGGATATGATCTGAAACCACATCATCTGTGCTGCCGCAGTCATCAAAACCAAAGGAAAGAGCAACGAAATTGGGGCATCACCTTCCAGTTTCCCTGTATCAAACCAATATTGTATTTACTTCTGGAAAGAGGTATCCTCTCAAAAACTACGCAAGATCTGTCAGAGAAACAAATGTGAACTCGTTAATACAGAGGAGTGTGATGGAAGTTCTAATATAGAATAAATGTCCAATATCAAGAAAATGGATGAATAAATTTTGTTATATTCGTACAATAGAATATTGCACAACATTGAAATGAATTAACTACTGCTAAACATGACAACATTAAGAAATAGGCAAAATGTTGAGTGAACAAATTGAAAAAGAAAAAGAGTACATACTGAATGATTCCATTTATATGAAGTTCAAGAAGAGGCAAAACTACTTTAAGCAGAGGGAAAATGAAGAAATAATGTGCCCAGTAAAAGGAATTTTGGAGCATTAGGTTTGCCATGTAACCATGACCTCATATGTCAATGTTTTGCACTGTGTTATTCCCTGCCTGGAATGTTGCTCACTGTCTTATAGGTACCTGTCCATCCTTTAGGACTTAGTTCTGTGAAGACAGTCATAAACCCTCCCTTACCCTCTACAGAGTATCTCAGGTAAATGGTTACCAGAAACTAGTAACAATTTTTCTCTGGAGAAAGAGATTGGATGTCTGAACAAAATGGTTAGGAGAGAAGCTCATTGTCACTGGATACTCTTTGATTGCATAGTTTTCCTATCTAAGATAGAATTTAAGGAAAAAAAAAAAAAGAAAAGAAATAGTGGCAAAAGTTAAGTGCCAATTCTACTAGTTTACTAATGCTTTCTAAACCCCAGGATGCTTGCTTCCTCTTGCCTAACTCAACCAGAAGGGTAGTTCTGCTTTCTCAAGAAGGCATTTAGTGAAGCTAAGTTAAGCTGGGGAAGAGCAAGTAAAGACGGAGTTCTTTTTTAAAAACTCTGTTTTTACTAGTCATAGTAAGGATCTAATTTAAAGTCCTCATATGAGAGCAGAGCTTATAAAATATAAAATCTACAAAGAACAGAGTTCACTCACTACCCAGGTTAAAATAATAGTCAGATTTCCCTAGGCTTGATCTCTTTTCCTCACACTCTGGTTCCTCACACCTACATTGAGTGATAAGACATCCCTCCATGGTGAGGTAATGGAGAATTGCTATAAAATGACATCCTTGTCTCCTTGAAATCAAAGGATCTGACTTAGAGGAGCTTGGGATATTTTTCTGAACTAAGCTCCACAATTTATTATGGGTAGCATGAATTTAATATTACCATAAACTGCAAACCACAGCTAAGATATTACCTTCTAGAATCTCTGAAATCCTCCATTTTAGTCTTAGATTCCTCTGAGAACAAAATATACATTTTTTTCATTCAAACTTGAGATAGATATTTATTTCAAATCTACTAGTGCAGGATATAAAAGTCATGCCTACACCCAGTTTCATTAAATTCATGTTCTTATAAATTATAAACAGGAGGAAAATGCAACAAAAGGATGAGTGTGGCATCTCACATTAAAAGGTTGTGGTTCCAGCCACACCTCCACCATTTTGTAGCATATATTGACCAAGTCACTATATCACTTTGAATCTTAATTTCCTCATAAGATTGGGTTAACAACATTGAAAAATAGAATCTCCATCCTCACATAGGAGCCATTCCCATGTAGAATCCTTTCACTGAGGGACATGGACATACGATGCTTTCTTCACCTCCAGAAGTCTACAGAAAGCACAGATGGCTTTGCCATCTTTATTAAACTGAGTAAAGAAAATGTAATACCACCTGACACGTAAAGAAAATGCCATGGGCTATACCCTCACTATTGGTGGCTCTCTCAGCAATTGATGTGCTCCTGGGTTCCCACCACACAAGCTCTATCAACACCTCACTATGCTCCAAGTGGAAGCTACTTTGTAAACAAGATGATGTATGAAATCACCATTGCCTAGTAGAAACAGATACCTATGCAAGCTTGTGATAATACCTGTCTTGGAGGATACAAATGCAACCTACAGTTTTAACAGGGGGTCTAACTTTCTAGAGAGATTATGTTTCAGAACCAGTATTCATGCATTTCAGTTGCCATGGACACAGGCAGCTGTGTGGGCATGAAGTCAGGTTTTAAGGTAAGCAAAGGAGACCCATGATTAAGGCAGATCTCAACTTGTCTAATGAGTAATAATAGATCCTAAATCGGATATTCCAACTGCTTAAGGGAACTGTCAATATAGTTCATTTGCTTTCGATAATATTCCTTAAGTCACATTTATTGCATGAAGTAATGAATGGAAAGTTCATTTTATAGGTCTTCTTTATGTAATAATTTCCACAATCCAGCTAATTAGCATATTTATTTCTTTCATTATTTATTCTTCAATAAATAGTGGTATTTATTGAGGATCTGTGTGTGACAGGCATTAGACCAACAGGCGGGGATGCAAAAATGAATAAAACATGGTTTCTTCCCTCAAGGATCTCACTCTTCAGTGGAGAAGGAAAATACTAATTATAGTAAGTTTTAAAATAGAGAAATTTTATAGATGACAAAAAACACCATTCCTGAGAAGAGAGGAGAGTACCACAGAAGGCTACGCAGAGTGGAGCGACAGTGAAGTTAAATCTTAAAGGATAAGTGGGCTTGGCTCCAACATATTGGAAGATGAAGAACATTCCCAACAAAGGGAGGAGCTGTCAAAAGCACAGAGTCATGCAAGAGCAGAAACATTAGTAAACTGAAGGGATATTTCTAATTCAAACAAAAAAAGTTCTAATATCCCTCAAGCACTAGCCAGTAATGCCTCCAGTGTCTGGCAATCTCAATCACTGGAACATGGCCACAGATCTGCAAACAGCTCCTCAGCAGGGGGCAAACTATGATAAAGTCCATGATATCTTTGGGGAACAGTGACACCATATGCAGAGCAAAAGACTTAGTAATGCTCCACGTGACATCAAGTTTAATCATTTAACAAGCAAAGTTTGTAATAGTCTTTTGAGGACCCACACAAGAAGAAATATTAGCTAGAAATGAGGAAAATAACCAGAAACATACAGAAATCTAGTAGTTTCCTTAACAACTCCTCACACTCAAAAACTGCACATTCAGCTACCAGAGCACTCACATGTGACATGAAAGTATAATAATTATTTATAATGATTCCTCTAGTCAAGGAAACTAGTCAAGATTCCTATTTTCTGTTAGTTCTTAGTTTCCTACTGTTTGTTAAAGTAAGGTAATGTTTAATGACTCTAGACAGCTTCTCACCAAAACCACTTAAATATCAAAAAGTCTTGCTTATTCATGGTGTTTGTTAGAGTTCTGCTCATGGAATTATCCATTTCTGAAAGGCTTGACTGAAAAAATAAGGTATTAGTACACATTCACTTATCTGACAAATGAAACAAATGGCTTTCTTATGATTTTTACAATTGATTAACAAGATCATCAAGTTAATCAGAAGACAGTTTCTATAGTTGAAATACAAATTTTATTCAGACATAAAGGAGTAGAAACATTATTCCAACAGGTTGCAAACTGAAAATCAAATGAAGGTATTAAGTAGAATTACAAAAGAGATGAAGCTCCTCCAAAACACAGACATTTTTCCAAGGAAGACATAAAAATGGCCAACAGGCATAGGAAAAGGCACTCAACATCACTAGTCATCAGAGAAATGAAAATCAAAATCACAGTCAGATATCACCTCACACCTGTAAGGATGGTCAGGATCAAAACGTCAAAAGATCGTGAATGTTGCTGAAGGCGTGAAGGAAAAGGGAAACATTGTACACTGTTGGTAGGAATGTAAATTGGTATACCCATTGTGGAAAACAGTTTGAAATTTCCTCAAAAAAATTAAAAGTAGAACTGCTAAATGACCCAGCAAACAACTTCTGGGTATATATCCAAAAGAAATAAAATCAATATCTCCAAGAAATATACGCACTGTCATGTTAATTGCAACATTTTTCACAATAGCAAAAACATGATAACAACCAAAACATCCATCAACAGATGAGCACATGAAGAAATCATACCATGCATACACAATGGAACATTATTCAGCCTCTGTTTTAAAAAAGGAAATTCTGTCATGACAACATGGATGAAACTGGAGGAGGTTATACTAAGTGAAATAAGCCAGGCACAGAAAGACAGATATTTTATGATATCCTTGATAGGTGGAATCTTCAAAGATCAGACTTTGAGAAACACAGTACAATGGCGATTGGCAAGGAATGGAGGAAGTGATGGAAATGGGGAGATATGGGTCATCTATAACCCTCAGCTTTAAGATGAATAAATTGTAAAGATCTAAAGTACAGCCTGGCAACTACAGTTAATGGTAATGTATTGTTTACTTGAAATTTGCTAAGAGATTAGGTCTTAAGTATTCTTACTACACACACACACACTTACACACAAAATAGTAACTATGTGAAATAATGATATGTTAAATTAGTTTGATTATAGAATCATTGCACAGGGAATATTTATGTCAAAACACCATATTGTACATGTTAAATATATACATTTTTATTTGTCTATCATACCTGAATAAAGCTGAGGAAAAAAACAGAAAAATAAAAGTGAAATACTGTTAAGGACAGGAGGCTGAAGGACAAGCTAATGGAAGGTTTTGATTGTCCTTACACATCTCTGCAGATACAGAAAAGCACAAACATATGCAATATTAATCATACATACAACAAATCCATCACAGCTAGGAGATGGTTTATCCCCAAAGAAAAACAGAACTGCATCTCAACCCTACTTCCTGTTAAATTTTAACACATCTGAGAGATTGCCTTACTCTGAATCCCTGTTTAATCTTTAGAAATTGATTTATCTATCAGAACCCAACTTACCTTTGAAATTTAAATCAAGCAGTTCTGTATAAATGCATAAGCTTTATTCCATAAATCTGTTTTTCCTAACAAGAGTTTTTAGAAGGCCTATTCTCCTAGTGTTATAGGGTTTTTGTGATATTAGAAATCACATATGTTAAGTGCTAGCACATTGTAAGTGGTAAATAAGTCATAATTATTGTTCTTATTTTAACAGTTTAAAGCTCCAGGAAATAATTTCCATCTTAAATTTTGTTTCTACAGTAAGAGATCATTAGGAAACATTTTGATTTAAAAATAGGTACATAGCTACTCTTCAGTTAAAAACCTGACTCATTCCTTAAGTTAGAAATAATGCCTTCAAAGATTTTTGGTTTCTGCAATGACAAGACTTCTGCTCAGAAGAGGATTTACTGTAATATTGAATCTTCCAGGGCTCTCACTTGCACAGGCCCCTTAAGGCTTGAAGGAGGCAAACAATGAATTCTATCAGTTACATGATTTCACATAACTTGCAGAATAAACATGTTTTAGCATCAGTGAACCCCACTGACTTCCCACTTAACTTTATTGTTGTCACACTTCTTCTCAGGTATTGAGTAGGAAATTAAATTTGCAACACGTTTAGTTTGGTTTTAAAGAAATTTAGTGGTGTGGTTTGCAATCACTTCCATATATAGATGAGTGATAGTTGGTCATTTCTTTTCAGAAATGGTTTCCAGGGATGCTACTACCACCAACTGTGCCAACTGACCCCATTTCTTGACAAGAAGGTATAGGGTAGTGTTTGTGTGCTGATAGGAAACTGTCGCTAGCACCAGGTACTGAAATTAAGTGGGTAATGGAGCAGAGGCAAGGTTTGGCATGTACAGAGCTGGAAGCTAGTTTACAGAAATTCTCCCAAATCTTATAACTTATGGATGAAAAATATATGATAGAACTTTTTCTAAATTTGAAAATAAACCCCCAAATTTAGATACCATTACTAGAATTATTTTTGATCAATAATTTTGAAAATTCAATTAACTGTGATTGAGAAAAAGACTGAGCAACTTTTTCATTCTCTATATAGATATTATGAAATATTATCATAAGAAAAGATAATCAAATAGTATATATCCAAATAAAGAAAGAAAAAATATTATAGAAGTAAGTCAGGCAGTTAATTAATAATAAATACAATAGTTCTCAACTTTAAAAATTTATGTATTATAATTTATATTTTTTATTCTAAATTAATATTTACTTTTACATCTTGTTTTGTATTTTTTCTTAAGCAGATCCCCAAAATAGATAAGTTTCAAGCCTCATAAAATCTATATCAGTCAATCTTCTCCCCACATCCGTTCTGATCCAGAATTGTCTATATACACAGGGGTTTGGGTGGTCCAGGTGACATTTAATCATCTGCCAGACATTCAACATTGAGTCAGTAGAGAAGGGGCACCAGGAATAAATTGGAGACAAAAGATGATTTGTATTAATGGATGCCCACTAACTCCCCAATTATGCATTTTAGTTTCTAAGAAATAAACCTGTGGAGCAAGCTCTCCAATTGTGGAAGAGGCCCGGTAGTTCCCATGAGTTTAACTTGAGTCAAGAGGAAACCTCGAAACTAAGCCAGCCTCAAGGAAGCAGAAGAACTGAGTGCAGCAACTGAGATCTGAGGCCAGCCGGGGCTTGCCATTTCCCCCTCATGAGAGGCACCATACACGTGATTTATCCACCAGTCACAGTCAGAGACGGTGGAAAATATTGGGCCTCTTTCACTATTGAAGACCATGCTTCAAAGGTTTATTTCCTGGAAACTGGAAACCCATCTGTCCAATCCACTGGGGCACATGGAGTTCAAAAATGTCAATAAATAATAGGGAATACAATGTCTACGTTGCCTTCCCAATGAAATCATTCTCGGGTGGGAGGGAGATGAAGAGGACAAAGACACATGTTTCTTCCCATATCCTTCACCATGGATATTCCCTCCTATAAAATAAATGAGCAAAGGATAATAAAGGCCTCTCACTGGAAAAGGTCTTAAGTCTAAATTAGATACAAGGTCTTAAGTCTAAATTAGAAAAAAGACCCGAATTCTTCAAATTGATAGCAAAACACAGTGAAAGCTGATGCGTTTATATTAGCTTTACCGTAGAACATACCTATTAACGTGTTTAGGGTCTTTCTTAAATCTTAGACCAAATGTACAAACTCCTCTGCTTTATGAAAATGTTCCCGGAGTGAACATAGTTAAAAGCAATCATTTTCTAATAAATATATAACCTAGGACTACTACTAAGATTTAGCTTGCTTCGGGGAATTGTACTATTCCAGGAATTTGATTTGTGTACACACAGTTTTGCAGTATGGAAAGCAGCAAAGCTGGATTATTTGAAGCTATTGACAATAAGAAATAACCTACAACTCCCAGTTAAGAGGACTACAAGAGTTTAGCATGAGTCAAGAGAGAACTTTGAAACTAACCTGCCTCAGGGAAGGAGAACTGGGTATAGATCAGGAAGTGGGGCCTATTTAGGGATGTAAGCTACCTTAGCAATATGAGTGAAAGAATAAAGCAGGTATTTTAACCACAATTATGCTGCTAACTAGCCATACGATCCTTAGGAAGTAAACTATATTATCTTTGGACCTCCATAGACACATCCACATCAAAATAAAACAAAAAAAAAGAAAATAGAACTCATCCAGCTGTTAAAATTTGTAGCATGGCAAAGGATTGAATTCTTCATGCAGTGTTTCCCAAGAACATTTTTCTCAATTCCAGTCTGTGAAATGAGAGAATCTCTGAAAAATAGCTTCCCATGGTCAAATAATTTTAGAAAATGCTGCATACTTTTTCTCACATTGGTATATTCAGTATACATTAGCATAATGCTGGCTCTAAGATGTACTGCAGTGAAGTAATATTTTTATCTTGTTTAGGATACTGCTTGCAAAATGTATTTAACTGTGAAAACCTTTTAGCATAATATCTATAACATGTAATTTGGGAATGTTCCTCTAAGGCAACGTTTGAAAGTTTCAAGCAAGTTCTTTAGAAGAGACCTATAGCACAGTACCTACAGTTAGATAGCACAGTCAGAACCCTGCCGTGAGCTGTCTTCTTGTGATGTGCCGGATCTGTTATTTGGAACTATCCAGAAGACAGACACATCAGAATCTTTTAAAATAGAACATCCTATGTGGGGATAGGGGTGTGGATGGGAGTAAACAGCTTGTTGATCTTTAATAAAACATTTATCAATGGAAAGAAAAATATTTAATATCAGAAAATCATGTAGGATTGGAAATGTATTGACTCTAAATATAAGCTTCTCTTCTCACCATGGTAAGATCTCATCTAAGGAAAGGTGACACAACAAAGGGAAAGAAGGTCACAAATTCCAACCATGAACTATGAGAGATGCAATGAGAATACACATTTATGGTCTTTGTTATTAAAGGGCTTAGAGTCTAGTTAGGGAAAATATTGCAAACATATATGATTATAAAACAAGACATTGTAGGTGGATTTAAAAAGTATGGCAGATACAGTTGGATCTACGGATATTAGCGGGATGAATAGACCCCTACGTGTGATCAGGGAAGACTACCTTAAGAAAATGTGTGGTGTAAGTCTTCTAAGAATGAATAAACTGAGGATGGATGGATGGATGGATGGACACATGGATGGATATAAGAGCAAAAATCAGTAATGAAAATGAAAAGAGCTTAGATAAAAAAGAAATCATATATCAGAATATATGGAGTAGGAACACTACCAACTATATGTGATAAAGAGAAATTTGAAACAAGATCTGTCAGGTTTCAAACATAACAAGTCAAAAAGGCAAAGAAAGCAAGCAGTACCTATTCTTGAAGCCCAAATGTTGATGGTAAATGGGTCCAGTTATTTCAGTTCATGAAACAGCTATAGTCCAAGCCCTTGGATATCAGGATCCAACAAACAACACATTCTCTGATCCACTGGAACTCAGGAGCAGGAGGAATAGACATATACACAGGGAGTTCTAATAAAAAGATAGTGATTCAAAGGAGAGAATCTAGTTTTATTGTGATATTCTATAAATATTACATAAAGGAGGTGACACATAAGGCAAATCTTTAGGAATAAATAAGACTAAATGAGGCAGAAAATAAAAAGGGAATTTCAGGAAGTCCAAACCGATAAGCAAAGGAATGAAAATGTGAGAGTGAATGGGATCATCAAAGAATCATAAATAGCAAATGTGGCTGCATGAGATGCAAGTGGCAGTGGGCAACACTGAAAATATACTTTGGGAAAAACTGTAAAGGCCTTTAAGTGCCATATTAACAAAGGGTTTATGCAGAAGAACGTTATGATTAAGTCTGTTTTAGAAGAAAACTTTTCAAATCATACCCTCTGAGCTTTACAGATACCACTCAAAAGTCAGTTCAGAGGAGACAAGAACAGAGGAAAATAAAAGAGTCCTTGGCTTCAATTCCAGATCCCTAAGTCAGTTTGAATAGTTCTGTTTTGTGTCTCTCTTCATATTAGGCTCCTACTGGGATTTGGTTTAGCCCCACAGTTCAAGAAATGTTTACTACCCAAAGATTTGAAATTAATCTGGTTGTCAAATAGAAGATACAATAGAAAGACAAGGATACTTTAGGGAGATATTGAAATCATCTAGCTAACATATGATGAGCACTTAATTAGATAAACCGGCACTAGTAGAAAATGGAAAAATTCTAAAATATTTCAGAGTCATAAGCAGGCACTGGTTGTGTATTAATTATGAAAATGACAGGAAGGATAGACATATAATGATAACTCCAAGGTTTAAGCTCAGGGACCTAGAAAGACGACAGTATCATTCACTGAGATAAGGATCATAAATTCAAAAAAAAAAAAAAAAAACCGGCAGCAGCAGGACCTGCTCAATTTTATAGAAGCTGATTTTAGGTCCATAGCTTACAACCGGATAAAATATATAATTAGGTACCCAAGGATATAAAGATGAGCTAGAGATATATATTTTGATGTTCAACTGCAGAAAAGTAGGTATAACCCACCTATGTAACCCACCAAAACAAAAATTAACGATAAAGAAAACACTGAGTTAACATTATCTAGGCATTTAATTTATGCAGTAACTACACTAAGAGCTTCACATGCATTATTTTCTTTAAATTGCATATGAATCCTATGAGTAAAGAATATCACTATTGAGGAGCAGCATAATGTAGCAATTAACACGGGGGCTGAACTACCTATTTTCAAATCCTGGCTCAGCTGTTTAATATCTGTCATTTGGGGCGAATTATTTAACTTCTCTGTGTTTCAGTGTTCTGATAATAACCCCCTGAAGCTGTAATAAGGAGTAACTTAATGCATATAAAGAGTTTATAACAGTACCTGGCACATCATAAGTGTTCATTAAAATGTAAGCAAATATTTTTCATCTCATTTTACAGATCATGGATGCTAAGTCATGGAGACATTATGTAACTACTAAAGGACAAACCACTTAATAAATGGCCAGTGTAGCCTACTTCTAAGCTCATATTCAAGTTTTACACTAGTCTGATTCATTTAGATAAGAGAAAAAGTCAAGGTTGTACCCTTGCAAATACCTCTTAATCAATGTGTAGAAACCAGAGTGCTAGTTAAGTAGAGTAGCTCATAAGAAGACATGATCAGAGACCATCAGGAAAGGCCCATGCCACTAAGCTATTGGAGGAAAGAAGAACGGGATGGTCAATAATTTCAAAACTTTCACAGAGTTTAAAAAGGGAACATAATAAAAAGAGGCTGCTAGATTCATCAATCAGAAAATTCTGGTGGATATTTAAGAGATGATTGAGCAGATCTGTTGAGGCAAACACCAAGCAGAAACATTTAAGAAATGTTTGCATATGAGGGAATTAAGAGCAGTCAACGTAGGTGTGAAATGGAGCAAGCATGTCAATTTAACGGTACAACTTTAGGGAAAATTTAAGGCATGTTTTCATAGAATGGAGAACCTTAACTATCTTTCTATGTGGAGATAGCAACCAGTGATGGGGAAAGGGTGAAGTTCCTAGGAAGGGACTGATCAATGCATCATAACCAAGGAGGATGTAGGAATCCATGGGAAGGAGACCACAATGATACACTTTAGCATTAGGAAAAAAAAAAAGACTCAAGTGACACGGAGTAAAGAGAAAATGGAAGACATTTTCAAATGTGAAGTGTGAGAGAAGTGGGTGGAATTTATCCCTTAGAGGCTTCACTTTGTTTGTATAAAGAAAACAGTGTGTTTGTAATCACCAAGAAAGGAGTTGCATAAGGACCTTGGGGAAGAATAAAATTTCCACCACAGGGATAACAGATAGATTGCGGAACAATTGGGAAGGCCCTGCTGAGCTCAGAGCAAAACGACTGATTAAGCAGCTTGTACAAGGAAGTGGAAGAGATAATTAATCTCCTATCCACAGAATAAGTTAAAGGGAAACAAAAGTTATATAAACAACCCACACAAATGGAAATAATGCTTTTCATTAATACATATTTTGTAGAAAGATGAGATAGAGAATGTTAAAATCTATTTGAATAAGGCATAATTCACAAATGTATGTAATTTGATGTGAGATACTTGTCATGGGACTGCTTGTAAAGGTGCATATATCACAGTATCATTTTCAGATGTTTCCCTCACGTGGCATATATGTAGGAACTTGTTGGAATAAGATCCAAATTCTGTCACTGACACTTAATGACTTGTTAATGGTCTAACCTGGTAAAATCTGTTTCCTCTTTTTGAGCTTCAGTATCACTGCCAACAAAATGAGGCTTAAGTAAAAGCTCTTTAAAAATTATTGCAGTTTTAAGATTGGATGAGTCTGTATCACAAATAATGACATACCGCCTTTCCTTTCCACCTCCCATGCCTATAGAGATCTGCTTTTCTAATGGGATCTGGCTCTTAAGCTGACATTAAAGGGATATATTAGTTAGAGTTCGCAGGATACAGGCATGCTTCACTGAACCATGAGCAGGTGTGTAGCTAGGGCTCAAAACGGAGCTGCTTCATTCTTATCTCTCTCTGCAGCTTTCTCTGCTATTTAATCCACATGGAGGAAGATGAATGCACCACAGTTCCAGAGATTTAAGAGATCATATCAGATGATGCCCTAGCATCTTTGAGTCCCTGTTTCCAATTGGTTTAGATGAATTTTAGTAGTGTCTCCTATTTCTATAAAAGAACTATATATACTCTGGACATAGAAGCAGTTTCTATGTACACTCCAGACAAAGGGGCAGTTTTATTATATATATAGCTATTGATAAACTTCTGGAGGCATATATTATGGATCAGGAAGAGTAGTTACAAACTATGAAAGAAAGTATACATTTCTATTATAAGGGCTTAGATCAAATGATGGTGATGTAAACAGGATCAAGCGGTAGACAAGTCAGCATTTTTTTTTTTTTTTTAGTTTTTACTCTTGTGTCTCCTCAGATGATTTTGTGTCAAGATCAGCAAATTGCTTTGTTGTAAAAGATGACACCCTACACCAGGCGCAGTGGGTCACGCCTGTAATCAGAGCACTGTGGGAGTCCGAGGCAGTTGGATCACCTGAGGTCAGGAGTTTGAGACCAGCCTGAACAACATGGTAAAACCCTGTCTCTATTAAAACTACAAAAATTAGCTGGGCATGGTGGCAGGCGCCTATAATCCCAGCTACTTGGGAGGCTGAGGCAGGAGAATCGCTTGAACCCGAGAGGCGGAGGTTGCAGTGAGCTGAGATTGCACCATTGCACTCCAACCTGGGTGACAGAGTGAGATTCAGTCTCAATAAATAAATAAATAAATAAATAAATAAATAAATAAATAATGCTCTAGACAGTTATACTCACTGTCTCTTTACTGTTCTCCTCAAAAGAGACTCATATCCCTATAATCCCTATTGGATACGGGAACACACACTTTCAGTCACCCGTGGTTTTTATTTCTTCCATTTTCCTCCTCGAGGCAGGTAAAATAGGCATGTGAATGGGGTCAGGAGCAAGCACATTGTAGGCAGCCAATAAATACTTGTTGGAGAAAAGTGGCTGGCTGAATCTTGATTTCTCAGCATACACTTTGAGATTTGATTCAAGAGGCAGCATGAGACTCCTTTTCTGCAGTTGGAATCAATTATCAACATAATGTGACATGGTGCCCAGGTTACACAGCTTAAACTGCAGCGCCAATGCTTTGTCTAGAATTCTGACAGGGACTCTCAGTGCAAACCTACCTTATTGATACAGATATTAGTAATAAAGGTTGAGGTTAATTTTATCGTAAGATTTCATGTGTATATCTTCCACGAGCCTTGCTACCTGCCCACAGAAAAATAAAACAATGCATAGGTCTAATGATTTCAGTTGTATTTGAAAATATTGTTCACAATGGAGTTAGTGAGTAATTTCACTTGTTAAACATACATCCCTACCTAAAGTGGATGTCCAAGCAAAAATAAATGCATTTGTAAACACGCTTTCCTCAAAGTTTAATTATTCATATATTCATTAAATAAATACGTTCTTCCTTCAATTTGAAACTGCAGTCACAGATTTCATTGACTCCGAGAGATAAATTAATGAGTCTCAGAAAAAGATCCCTTATCAACAAAAATAAAAAATGTTCATTCATAGAACTTCTGGCTTTCAAAATGATGTAATATGCATAAAATTAAAAATAACCAAGACAAAAATTGAAAAGAGAGATATTGAAAGAGCACATCCATTTTACAGTAAAATCACGATAATCAAGAAAAAAAAATGATTTTTACAAAACGAATACTGTTTCTATTACAATTCCCTCATTGATGACGCCTGGAGAAATTATCCAGAAGATTAATTACAGGTTGTATGATCATGCTCTTAATTACTAATATGAAATTCTTCAAAACAAGTCATAGTCTAAATGTATCATAAAAGCACATTATTAAAAGTCTCTATTACAATTTCAATAAAGTAAAAATTTACTCACTAAGACACTTTTACATAAATGTAGATTCTAAGACATACCAGAATTATGCTGACATATTCCTTAAATTATGAATATTAGAAACAATATTAGTAATAGTAAAGTTACTATTGCTTGCAATTTGATATTTTTCTCCACATTGTTGCTAAACCACTACTGTAACAAAAGCCAAATGTCTTAGATTGTTAAAATGTTAATGCGTACTTAAGTGTGAACAAAGATTAACCTTCCCAGCACACCTGTAATCATATAACTACTTTGTTCAAAACTCTCTGATGATTCCTTCTGTTTAAAAGTAATTCAACATTCATATCACAGCATGATCTGATCCTAATCTACCTTTCCTATATTTTCTACTTTCTTATCTCTAGCCAAAGTGGATTTTTCAACACTCCCTGAGCATGCTTCTGTCTCTATGTCTTTGCCCGTGGCATTCCCTCTCACCTCGAAAGGCCTTTCTCACATCTTTACCCACAGAAATTCCATCCAGTCTTGAAAGCTCATGAACATACCTCCTCCTCTATGAATTCTTCCCCAGTGCTCTCAGTGAGAAGTGTTTTGGTCCCCTGAACTCCAGGACGTTTGTCCAGATTTCTGTGACTGATTCCTATGAACCTACCACCTTTCCGCCTCATAGATTTTCTTCTCTAGCCTTACAGCACCTACAGCACTCTGTCTGAAGGTGGAGTAAATTTAAGTACTTAGTTGTTTTCTTAATCAAGTAATATCTTTTTAAAGGCAGGCACTGTCTTTCCTTCTTACTATTTCAATATTCTTCAAAGAGTCTCATTCACTTTAGGTATAAGGCAAGTATTTGGATGAGCGCTAAAATAGTCCTTGATAAAACAACCCACACCATGATAATTAGAAAATAATTTTTATCCTTTCTGTATTTGAGGACATTCTACAAGGTATGTACAAAGTTTAGTCATATAAAACTAATTTTATAATACCCAGCAAATCTGAAACTAATTCTGCTCACCATAAGAAAATATTCTGATGCATTTAAACATGCTGAGCATCCCTCAGTATGTACCCATTTAAAGATCCGAACTCAACCACCATTCAACCTGGCCAGAAGGAAACTACCTTTATGATCTCTGGAAATACAGGACATTATGCCACATTATGAGAAAGAAAGAAAATGTGCAATTGGAAGAATTAGATAAATAAATTATTTTTAAAACTCTGATGAGCAAAAAATCAGATCAGCTAAAATCCTTTCTGTAGTGGGACTTTCTTATCTGCTGTTAATTTTAGTGTAAGAATATGAAATCTAAAGGTCAAATCAGGTTCATTTACCCTAAATGTCTGTAAATTTATCTATATCTCTGTATCTAACCACTAACAAACTAAGATCCCTGTGGGGGAGCTCCTTAACCTAGAAAAGTATATTACAAATAAAATTTTGATAATAAAACTGCATGTACCCTCTGGAGTGAGAATATATACAATTTATGATGCAATGCAACAAAAATGGACATTTACTGGGTTTCGTCTCAAGTTCTTTATCGCTGGAAATCTAATAAGCTTGTTAAGCTCAAAGATTTAAACAAAGTGACATAAATCTCTAGGGGGCTCATACAAAAATATCTGGGCAGCCCAAGGTGTGTTATATAAAAGTATATTTAATATTCTAATTTTATACTTTGAAATGAACACCTAATTCTTTGTAGACAATCTATGGAAAATAAAGCTAAACGTTTCTTGGGCTATTGAAGTTTTACCATGCAAGGCTGTCTTTTCCTCCAGTATGTCATCCATAAAACTTCCTGACTTCTCTTCACTGCTAAGTGTAGGGCTGCTCAGTGGTGCTGTATTGTTCTGTTCCTCTTCCTCTTTCTGAGTTCTGCCCCTCATCGTCAGTACATTCTCTGTACTCTGATCAGTACCAGCACTCAACAGATATGGGAAAACGTTTTAATTCTTCTTTGGTTAGGAAAGCCAATCCTTGTCATGGTCCAAAATGAAAGTAAATCCCGATTTGGACAGCAACATGACAGTTACTGAGAATATGACTTCCGAGGGCATTATTGTTTAATCATGCACGTCTGAGATCATGCGGGCTACATATCAGCCAAGGAGAAATGTCAGCACTTTCTAAAGAAGAGAAAGCTGAGCTTCAGGTAACCAGCTTTGGATGTTTCTTCCTCAGATGCTCATCTGAATCACCAGTATCCGAGGGCAGGGATTAGTAGCGTTAGAATAACTGTCAGCTTTTTCCAATTTTGTCCTGTTCAGCTGCTTTAGAGAACCCAAGCACTCTAAGATGGGAAGAAGGGAAACCACTTAGGTAGAAATATCTTTGTTCAGTGGTAGGGATTATTTGGGGAAGGGTAGGTAGGTAAAAGAGTTGAATTTGCTCTCATGCCCACGTAGTTAAAATCCTCTGTGACCTATTTTCTCAGGTTTCAATAATCCCAAAATACGGGCATTAATCATGAAAGTCTGAACTTAACTTTCATGTACATTTTTGGTTGTGAACATTTTCTGACAGTAAGAAATGTTTTATCTATTATGCACTGCCAATTATAAGAGATGAGTGTCAGCCATCATCACCATCCACCACGGATCCACTGACAGCCAAAGCCATCAGACCAATCCTTGCCCGACCTGTTTGAGTTGATGAGAGTGGCTATATATTAAACCCCATTACAGGGTGGTCTAAGTGCACTTGTCTCTAGTTCTCCATAACAGCACATCTGGCTTATCAACAAAGGAAGATACCAGGATTGTTACCCCAACTTTTATAAAAGTCATAAGATAATATGTATAATCTTTTGATATAACATCAAGAGGATGAAATCTCCAAAAATATCAATCCCTACTCATTACATTTTCTATAATATCTGATCATTAATGCTTCATACCTAATAAATACTCAGCAAAGAATTGTTAAATAAATGAATGGATGGATTGCAGCTATGTCAAGATAGGTATGAAAATGACCAAAAGCTATAAAAGATTTTGAAAAAAGGGATACAATTATTGTGGTAGAGAAGTGGGGTTCTGAGTGCTTTCATTTCCTCATTAAAAATGCCTTTCACATTATACCAATAATGTTCAATAATAACTGCAACTTAAATTGGCATTTAATTCAGTTCATCAAGGATTGTTCACTGAAAATGTGCCTAGCCCCATGGGACAAACAAGAACATCTAAGCCATGGCCATTGTCCTTGAAAACTACATTGTGTCCTGGAAGATAGAGCATAATCGTGAAATGGAGAAGCTTCACACAGGTCAGGGATTAGCAGAATGCTCAAATAAGCAATACATAGAAGCACTGGAAACAAAAGGCTCTAGCTCATGCTCCAGGAAAATCCACAGAGGCTTAAACATTCAAAAGTGAAGCATTCATTTTGCCTGCTGCAGCAATTAGAGGCTGGAGCTGAAATCGATGCAGCAGCCACTAGAGCAATCTGCAGCTCTGCGACTGCAGTTACTTACAGCCATTGATTTTCCCTGGCTTTGGTGTTTGGTCCACCTCACCCTTTCCACCTCAGATCCACTGTGGCTCCAAGGTATAAGGCACAGGGTCGTTGCTTCCTTGAAAATTACCCAAGGCTCATTATTGGGCTCTGAACCTACAAAGGCCACAGAAAAGGCAAAATCACATAAAGGCTTTCTGACAACTGTCAACTATTGCTAAAATGCCACTGCTGTTCCTGGCATATAACTCAGTCTTTCTTAGAACAATCAAACTGAATCTTACTTCTCATTGTGAAATTTAAAACTCTCCACATTTAAGGTGGCCTCAAATGACCTTCTAGATTCATCTTTTAACACACTACCCTCTCTCCCAAACCCCCTTCTCATAAATTCATTCATATCAACCTACTTAACATTTTCTGAATATACTCTCCACTCACCAGCCCATCGAATCTGCTCAAGCCTTTCTGACTCCCTACACATCCTTTAAGATCCTGCGTAAGAGTCCCTACATCATGCATCCAAACTCATTCCCTTTTCTCCCCCCTCCAATCTATTGTACTTTCATTACAGAATATTAACTATGTTCCTAGGTACATCTCACTTAATTGACTATTAATTTCCAGAAAGTCACTCACAGTTTATCCAACACAGTATCCTGTGTTATGTACTGCACACCCAGACAGAAATAAGTCAAGCCAATGTAGCATTGTACAAAAAGATGTTTATCTGAGCACCAGAAGTATGGCACTAATAGTCAGGTGTGGTTCACAAGGTCAAGGTATTTACTTATAACCATAGCTGGAAGGAAGTCTGTAGCTGGATTTGGAGAAGATGATAAAAAGATGGATTGAGAGTAATAGAAGCTACATTCTGAAATGTGTCGAAATGAGATCTGCGAAGAGCATGTTGCATGATTGCTGACAATGGACAATGAAAGATAAAAACGTGGTTCTGAACTCAATCTCTAATGCTTCATCAGGAGGAAAATTGGTCTGGATTGGGACATCTGCTGTCTTGTTTCAGAGTGCTTCTATTACTGACCAGATCAGTAATTCTTGGTTTTTGAATACCAACTCTGTGACTGGCTGGAGAAAGCTGCAGGGCTGCAAATGATTCTCTAGATTGTGTTACTCATACAGTACAGTACTCCAATTAACTGGTACTGCCTGGTCTCTGCAGACCAGTGAGAAGGTAAAGGGATAGAGCACAACACCAAGAACACAGCTCCCTTTCTCAGAGCGGCAGTAGCAGAAGCAGTCAGCAAAGGCAGCCTCAGGGCAGCTGAAGGAGGAGGCTGAAGAAAGAGAAAACAATTTCTGAGCATCTGAGCTGCACCATGTAGAACTCTCAGAAATCACTGCAAGACACTCTAGGGAGTTTAAAGTTTGGCGAACTTATTTTGACCTTGTGATATAATTTGTGTTGCACACATACGAAAAAAAAAAAAAGCTCAGAGTGGGTAATCAAATTGCCAAATATAAGATCTGGTTCGATTACTTTAATAGAACAAGCATTAAAAAAATAATACTTACTATGCATCAGGCAGCATACTTGATAAATCCTGGTGATTTTAGATCTGGAACCCAGTAATTCTCTCACAAATCCAAGATTCCATAACTGTGTCGAGATGACTTTAAAATTCAAATAATGAAAGGCATTGAACTTCATCCGTGAGGTTCCTTTCCTCTCTGTATTAAAAGGATATAATGCACTTTTCCTTGGGCAAGGTTGAGCTGATGCTTGAGAGGAGACTATTGAGGTCTGGGAGTCGCTCCAGGTACTTGAAAAAAAGTGGAAGATTTTTGGTCTGAGCAAGAAAGCATACTGACTGTATGCAGTCAAGTTCAGGTCAAAACTTTATTGAGTTTCTGATCTGTTTTCACATCTTGCTAGGAATTCAGATGCAAAATAAGTAATGCCCCTCATGTTCAAGGGCATTTCCCCTTCAGTCAAATGGGGGGAGACACAAGGAACAATTCCAATATGACACGAAAATATTATGATAGTGTTAAGTACAGAATGCCTTCAGAGAGCAGAAAATTACCCAAAAAATCTGGATAATCAGGACATTTTGGGGAAGACAAGCTCTCCGTTTACACTGATATTTACTAGTGGTTGGTAAGGCAAGAAGAAAGAGAAGGGCAATTCAAGCAGCTGTAACTGAATGAGCAAAGTCATGGAAGAAAGAGGCAATGGAGTGTGTTTAGGAAAACACAAATATTTCACTGGTTCTAAAGAGTATCCAGCAAAAAAGCAGGATTGACTGGCAAGGAAGCTAGAGAAGTGAGTTTGATGTTCCTCTCACCATACAGAGGAATGGAGTTGTTTACATATATATATATATATATGACAAATTACACAGAGCCCTCTACCTGACTCAAAATTCAACCATGGCAATTGTATCCTGGTGCCTACTAGAGGACCCACCGCCCTGTAGATGGTAACTGTTTTTACAAATAAATGAATGAACATTATAAAATGACTTAGTGGTTTCAGTGACAGGAAAAGAAAACTTACCAGTACGAATACTTTTGCTATTCAGCATATTTTTTTTCCACAGCAGTTAGACGATTGGGTAGAAGACAGATGCCACTTTGGCTCTTTGGTAAAGTCCATTTCCTGGATTGCCATTCTCAGTCCAAATAAACCAGGCCACGACCACATTTCCTAGCCAACCTGGCATTATGCTGATCAAAAGGTATAAGGTGAAACTCTACGGTTTTCTAAATTATACACTCCCATCACCCTACCAGGGAGACCTCAAAGGACGGGAGCCATTGCCAGGCTCCTGAGAATGAATAAATACATACACACAGTGACTTCACTAGAACATGATTAATTGCTTTTTGGCAAAGATGGGTCTAGCAGTAGGCAAAGATCTCAAAACGACATGGAAGAAAATAGATGATAGCAGCAAGTATCTTGGTGCCTTTGGGTTGATGGCTAAACTTTGACATATACCAAATATTTGCCTCCAGAGAAGTCTGACTAATTCCAAGCCAGGGATCAGGCTGAGAAAGATGTGTATCCTAAAGCTGAGCCATTTGAGATTTCCTTTTTGATGTGAAAGCTTCATATATTTTATACAATCATAATTAGTTCTCCATTTCCCAGTTTAATTGTATGACTACTGGCATTTTGAGTTAGAGATGCTTTTCCCTGTTTTAACAAGCAGCTCTCTTCAGACTGGGAAACTGTATGGGGAAATTAATGTTCTTACTGTTCTTCAGCCTCTGAAGAATTTCTCCAGATTTCATGGAACCCAAAGACTAAATAGTTTAGAGTATGTGTGAGGGGAGCACAGATGCGGGGGACAAGCAGCCACTTGTTGTTTTGGACTAAAACAAGAAAAAAATAATGGGAAATGGGAAAAGGGGTTAGAAAGGTGGAGAAAGGTCAAGTCAGTGATGCATTTGAATGACACATCAAGGAGTCTGGATATTTCAGGGAAGCTCATGAGATAATCATAATAGTGGATTTAGGGTTATTTTTATAAATTTATTCTATTGTAGTTTAACTGAAATATGGTCCCTTTTTTAGGTGGTAAAGTAATAAATGATGGGCTCACATTATAAAAGCTTACTGCCAACTTAGTTTTCTTAACGATACAAAACTCTTTTAAGTCTCAGAATTTGGAGGCCATTTTATTTCCTAGAATTTTATGCCTTTTCATTTATAAACAAATCTGGATATACAATGGAAAGTAATTGTCAAACATTAATATTTCATTGTGAGCCTGTTGTCCTTGTCTCAAATACAAAACAAAGAAATTTCACTTCTAATAATAACCATGCTGTGTTTCTAAGGAAATTAAATAGACTGATGGGTTATACCACAGGGTACTTGCATAGTGATGTGTGTGTGTGTGTGTGTGTGTGTGTGTGAAAGAGAGATGTTGTGTATATGTGTATAATCAAACAGAGTCCAATCAGGACAGTCAGGTATCAGAAACCAAATCTCTTAATTTAGCAGATAAAATGTAATATAAATAATTAAGTTTTTGAAAGGTTAACTAAATAACTGGTGGTAATAGAGCACTACAGAACTGTGAAGCCATCTTAAACTTCCATAAATTACTTTACTTTACACATTTGATGCCACAATTAGTAGCAGCAAAATTCCAATTCCTATTTCAAAGAGTTGCACTGTTACTTATGTACTGCTTGCATTTACTTTTTCACATTTAAAGTCCAATAGAATGGAACATTACTAAATTCATCATAAAAATTTGATTGGATATCTTACTTTGGAATTATTTACAATTCAATTTGATTCAATTAAATGTCTATCTTGTGCAAGGCCAACAAGTCACTTCTGAGAAAGGGTAAAATCAAATTAGGAAGAAAATGCTGCATTCAGGTTAAATCTCAAGTACTATTCTATTGTGTTAGGCTACTTTCTAAGTCTACTTTATGTTGCTATAACAAAATACCACAGACTAGGTAATTTATAAAGAAAAGAACTTTATTTCTTACAGTTATGGAGACTGGGAAGTTCAAGGTTAAAGAGTCTGCATCGAGCAAGGACCTTCCTGCTTCCTTATCCCATGGTAGAAAGTGCAAGGGCAAGAGATTATGTGTGTTTATGCACATGTACAAGAGAGAGAGAAAGAGAATGGGAACCAAACTCATCCTTTTTGTGAAGAACCCATTCCCAAATTAACTAATCCACTCCCCTGATAAAAGCATTAATCCATTCTTGAGGGAAGAGCCCTCATGATCGAGAAACCTTTCAAAGGTCTGACCTCTCAACACTGTTGTATTGGAAATGAAGTTTACAACACATAAACCATGGAAAACAATCGAACCATAGCAGCTGCCCTGTTCTATCCCTCTGAAAGAATTGCTCATCTAGAAAACTAGCATTTCTGGCTCCCAACATAGAGGTGTCTATGATTTACCCCCAAGAGAAGAGGGCTTGGTGTCATTATTCAAGAAGTAACTACACACTTATGGAATTATGAGTTTTCTCTTTTGTGATTGGACTCCAGTCACCACCCTTTCTATATGAACCCAAACCTATTTTATGCACCCAAACCTATTTTCTGCTCTCTGCCTCACTACATGCTACCCAAACACATTACTTCTTTTAGAAGCACCAAATTTGCATTTTAGAAATCCACTATTACTTCTTATGTATAGATTAATTTAAATTAAGTATGTATTTTCTCAGTCATATAGATGTGCTAAATGTCTGTTTAGATAGAGCACTGTAGTAACTAGGCCCTCAGCAAACACGTTATTTCATTCATTCCCAGACACAAAGGGATTGCAAGCTGGAAGGAAGAGTAAGTGCTGGGTGCTCAGACATGTTTCTACCATTTAGGCACATGATCATGAGTAGGTTATTTAGCATTTTTATGCCTGACATTTTTATTTTTAAAACTTACACTATAAAAATTTCTATCACACCAGTCCTGTGATAGGCAGAATTTTGGCCCCAGTGATCTCTGTGCCCTGATATTCCTCCCAGGAATGGTTATGGTACATTACATGACAAGTGGGATTTTGCAGGCGTAATTAAGATTACTATTCAGTTGACCTTAGAATAGGAGGATTTTCCTGGATTATTTAGGTTGGCTCAGTGCAATCACATGAGTCCTTAAAGCAGAACATGAAAACAGAAGAGGGAGTAAAAGAGGAAGTAGAAGAGCTCTGATGCATGAGGACTCAGCCTGCCATTGCTAACTTCTAGATAAAGAGAGACAGATGGAAAGTATAACAAAGAAATTAGTTCTTTCAACTAACAGTGAGTGTAGAAGAGGACCTTAGGCCCCAGATGAGAACTGCAGCCCCAGATAATACCTTGATTATATCACAGTAAGGCACTTACTAGAGAATCCAAACATATTGCACCAGACTTCTGTCCTACAGAACCAGGAGATAAATAATAGCTGTTGTCTCTTTTTTTTTTTTTTTTTTTTTTTTTTTTTACCTTAAGTTCTAGGGTACATGTGCAGAACGTGCAGGTTTGATACATAGGTATACATGTGTCATGTTGGTTTGCTGCACCCATCAACTCGTCATTTACATTAGGTATTTCTCCTAATGCTATCCCTCCCCCAGCCCCCACCCCGCAACAAGCCCTGGTGTGTGATGTTCCCTGTTCCGTGTCCAAGTGATCTCATTGTCCAATTCCCACTTATGAGTAAGAACATGTGGTGTTTGGTTTTCTGTCCTTGTGATCATTTGCTGAGAATGATGGTTTCCAGCTTCATCCATGCCCCTGCAAGGGACATGAATCATCCTTTTTATGGCTGCATAGCATTCCATGGTATATATGTGCCACATTTTCTTAATCCAGTCTATCATTGATGGACATTTGGATTGGTTCCAAGTCTTTGCTATTGTGAATAGTGATGCAATAAACATACATGTGCATGTGTCTTTATAGTAGCATGATTTATAATCCTTTGGGTATATACCAAGTAATGCTATTGCTGGGTGAAATGGTATTTCTAGTTCTAGATCCTTGAGGAATTTCCACACTGTCTTCCATAATGATTGAACTAATTTACACTCCTACCAACAGTATAAAAGCGTTCATATTTCTCCACATCCTCTCCAGCATCTGTTGTTTCCTGACTTTTTAATGATTGCCATTCTAATGGGTGTGAGATGGTATCTCATTGTGGTTTTGATTTTCATTTCTCTGATGGCCGGTGATGATGAGCATTTTTTCATGTGTCTGTTGGCTGTATGAATGTCTTCTTTTGAGAAATGTCTGTTCATATCCTTTGCCCACTTTTTGATGGGGTTGTTTGTTTTTTTCTTGTAAATTTGTTTGAGTTCTTTGTAGGTTCTGGATATTAGTCCTTTGTCAGATGAGTAGATTGCAAAAATTTTCTCCCATTCTGTAGGTTGCCTGTTCACTCTGATTGCTGTTTCTTTTGCTGTGCAGAAGCTCTTTAGTTTAATTAGATCCCATTTGTCAATTTTTGCTTTTGCTGCCGTTGCTTTTGTTGTTTTAGACATGACACTACAGGAAAAAAAATTTACACTAACGCAGACACTTTTGAAATTGACCCTCATTTCAGATAACATATTTCTGTATTAATAAAATGCTATAAATGTTAGAATGCATATTTTTATACAAATTTTAGGATTTTTTTTTCTATTCCTGTGAAAAATGCCATTGGAATTTTCATAGGAATTACACTAAATCTGTAGTTCATATTGGGTAGTATGGACATCTTGACAATATTGATTCTTCTAATCCACGAACACGGGATATCTTTCCATTGATTTGCGTCTTCATCAGTTTCTTTCATCAATATATTATAGTTTTCAGCATACAGAACTTTCACCTCCTTAGGGGAATGTGGTCCTAAGAATTTTATTCTCTTTCATGCTATTGTGAATGAGATTACTTTCTTAATTTCTTTTTCAGGTGGTTCAATTTTAGTGTATAGAACTGCAACTGATTTTTGTGTTTTGATTTTGTATCCTGCAACTTTACTGAATGCATTTATTTGCTCTAAAAGGTTTTTGGTAGAGTCATAGGGGTTTCCATATATATGATAATGTCATTTGCATTGACAATTTTACTTCTTCCTTTCCATCCATTTAGATGTCTTTTATTTTTTATTTGTTTCTAATTACTCTGGCTAGGACTTCCAATACTGTGTTGAACGGAAGTGGTGAGAGTGGATATTCTTGTCTTATTCCTGATGTTAGAGAATAAAAAGATCACCTTTTCACCATTGAGTATGGTATCAGCTGTGAGTTTGTCATATATGGCCTTTATTCTTTTGAGGTACATTCTTTTGTACCTAATTTTTTTAGAGTTTTTATTATGTAAAGATGTCAAATCTTATCATAGTCTTTCTGCATCTATTATGATGATTATATGATTTTTATCTTGTATTCTATTAATCAATGTATCACATTTATTGATTTGTTTATGTTTAATCATGCTTGCATCGTAGGGATAAATTCCACTTGATCAAAATGTATGAAACTTTTAATGGGCTGCCAGGATTTTGTTGAGAATTTTTACAACTATGTTCATCAGAGGTACTGGCCTGTAATTTGTTGTTCTGGTAGTGTCCTTATCTGGCTTTGGTATCAGGGTAAGGTTGACCTTATAACATGACCATAAAATGTTACCATCTCTTTAATTTTTTAAAAGAGCTTGGAAAGGAGAAAAATAATTCTTACATAAGAACTAATTCTTCTTTAAGAATTAATATCATCCTTTATTGCACTGTTTCAACAGTGAAATAATCAGGTCCTGGGCTTTTTTATTGGAGGTATTTTTTATTACTGATTCAATCTCCTTGTTCATTTTTGGTGTGTTCAGATTTTCTATTTCTTCGTGATGAAATCTTGTTATATTGAATGTGTCTAGGAATTTATTACTTCTAGGTTATTCAATTTTTTGGCACATATTTGTTTATAGTATTCTTTTTTTTTTTTGTATTTCTGAGGTATCAGTTTTAATGGTCTCTTCTTTCATTTCTGATTTTATTTATTTGCATTTTCCTATCTTAGTCTAGCTAAATGTTTGTTATTTTATCTTTTCAAAAAGTCATCTCTTTCATTGATTTTTCTATTGGTTTTTTAGTCTCCACATTGTTTAACTCTGCTCTTACAATTGCTATTTTGTTTCTTCTACTAACTATTATCTTAGTCTATTCTTTGTATAGTTTTTGATGTGTAATATTGCTATTTTTATGAGATCTTTCTCTTTTGATGTAGACAATTATTACTACACATTTTCTTCTCAGAAGTGCTTTTGCTCCATCTCATAAGTTTTATTATGTTGTGTTTCCAGCTGTTTTGGTCCTAAGAAATTTTTAAAATTTCTCTTTTAATTCCTTCTTTGACATATTGGTTGTTCGGAAGCATGGTGTTTATATATAATCGTGATTTTTCAAAAATTCCTTTGTTATTGATTTCCAATTTTATACCATTAGAGTATGAAAAGATACTTGATATCATTTCAATCTTCTTTAATTTGTTAAGATTTGTTTGGCCTAACATATGATCTCCACTGGAAGGTGTTTCTAATATGTATGCTTGAGGAGAATGTGTATCTGCTGCTATTGGATGAAATGTTCTGTATATATCTGTTAGGTCCATTTGATCTAAAGTGTAGTTCGAGTCCAATGTTTTCTCATTGATTTTCAGTCAGGATCATCTATCCATTGTTTAAAGTAGGACATTGATATCCCCTAATATTACTGTATTTCTGTCTATCTATCCCTTCAGATCTATTAACATTTGCTTTAAAGATTTATGTACTCTGATGTTGGGTACATATATATATTTATAATTTTATAACCTCTTGATGAATTCACGCTTTTATCATTATATAATCACCATCCTTGTCTCCTTCACAATTTTTGACATAATGTCTGTTTTGTCTGAAATATCTTTTTCTATCCTTTCACTTGCCTTTTCTTGTCTATGTGTGTCTTTGATTTTTGACAGTTTGATTATAATATGTCTTAGTGAATTCTTATTAGGGTTGAATCTCATTGAAAATATTTGTGCTTTATTTATGGATGTTCATATCTTTTCTCAGATTGGAGAAGTTTTTACCCTTTTTTAAAGTAAACTTTCTGTCCCTTTGTCTCCTCCTCATAAAATTTTATAATGTGAAAAATGGCTTTTGATGGCATCTCATAAATCTTGTAGACGTTCTTTTTTTTTTTTTTTTCTGGATATTGTCAAATAAACTGGCCTGAGTTCATAGATTCTTTCTTCTACTTGTTCAATTCCATTGTTGGCACACCTTTTTTTTTTTGACACAGGGTCTCATTCTGTCACCCGAGCTAGAGTGCAGTGGTGCAGTCTTGGCTCACTGCAGCATCAATCTCCCAGGCTCAAGTGATTCTCCCACCTCGCCCAAGTATCTGGGACTATAGGCTCATGCCACCACACCCAACTAATCTGTATGTGTTTTGTAGAGCTGGAACTTCGCCATATTTCCCAGGCTGGTCTTGAACTCCTGGGCTCAGGCAATTTGCCCACCTCAGCCTTCCGAAGTGCTGGAATTACAAGCATGACCCACCATGCGTAACCCGTTGTTGACACTCTCTATCACTTTTTTTTTTTTTAATGGAGTCTCACTCTGTCACTCAGCCTGGAGTGCAGTGGTGCGAGCTCGGCTCACTGCAACCTCCATCTCCTGGGTTCCTGCTATTCTCCTGCCTAAGCCTCCTGAATAGCTGGGACTACAAGAGCACACCACCATGCCTGGCTAATTTTTGTATTTTTTAGTAGAGATGGGGGTTTCACCATATTGGCCAGGCTAGTCTCAAACTCCTGACCTTGTGATCCACCCACCTAAGCCTCCCAAAAAGCTAGGATTATAGGCGTGAGCCACCGTGCCTGGCTTTCCATTGCATTTTTAAATTTTCAGTCGTTGTATTCTTCAGCTTCAATATTTCTGTTTGGCTCTTTTTATGATTTCTAACTCTCTGTTAAACTTCCATTTTAATCAGGCATATTTTTCCTGATTTTGTTAAGTTGTCTGTTCTCTTACTATTTCCTGGGCTCTCTTAAAACAATTATTTTGAATTCCTTGTAAAGAAATTCGTAGATTTCTGCTTCTTTGAGGTTGGTTACTGGAAAATTATTGTGTTCCGTTGGTGGTTTCATGTTTTCTTGTGTGTGTTTGCGTGTGTGTGTGTGTGTGTGTATGTGTGTGTGTGTGTTCCTGTTGCCTTGCATTGATATCTCCATATTCGATGGAGCAGACAACTTTTCCAGATTTGATGGACTGGATAAGTGGAGAAATATTCCCAAAATGGGTGGATGCAAGGTCATTGAATGGGTGGTATGCAGCAGTTCCAGTTCCAGAGAGAGCACAGTGACATAGTTTTTAATGCAGTTCTGTTACCTGAGTGTTTGCAAATATTGCAGGAGTATTCAGCTGCCAAGTCTGTGGGTGTCTGCAATGGCCACAGGAGATGTTTGGGTTTCTAGTGGTGAAGACTGCTGAGATTCTGCTGATCTCTCTTGGCACTGGTTCAGGTTCACAGGTACTGTCATGATGGCACATGAAACAGTCACACAGCTGGAACCTGGAGCATAAGCACATGTATAGTGACAGTGGCTCTGAGATTCAATATGCAGGATAGCCTGTCACAGTGGTGGCTCCAGTGTCTGAGTCACACTTGCTTATAGAGCAGCAGTGAAGTTGGGGTCTGGAGTACAGGTGTATGCAGAACAACCATGGTCCTGGGCCCATGGCAGGGTTATCCTGCAGTGACAATTACTGTAGTGTCTGATGCATGGATATGCACAGTGTGGCCACAAAGCAAGGGTCTAGAGTGCAAACCTGCAAGGAGCAGCCACAGATTTGGGGTCCAGGGCACATGTGGATTGGGTGGCCTGGTGGTTCCAATCCCAGGGTGATACAACAGTGCCTCTTTCTAGGGGTAGGGGACAAAGCATAGCAGCATCTCCCTCTCCAGAGCATCTGCAGTCCATGACTCTTGATTACTTCAGTGGTGAATGCTACCTGTGTCCTCTACAGGCCATCAGAGACCATGGTGGTACCCACCATGTGGCCGAGACTAATATCCTCAATGCTTCTTCTTTGTTCCTATCTATCTCCAGATGTCTTAGGCACTCAAATCTCTCAAGCCATCTTTTCTGTGCATCTATCTCGTGTTTTTTTTTTCTTCACCGTGTTACTGCAGGGTCTCAATTGGACACATGAACTGTCGTGAGGCTATTTTCATTGATAGATAGCTAGCTAATTGTAGATTTTTGTGGGAGAGGAAAGGCTGATATTTTCTACTCTGCCGTCTTGCCAATGACATGATGGTCATCAAGAATGCTGAGACAATTCAAAGGGGAAAGATAATGTTTTCAGTAAATGGCATTTGGGCAACTGCGTATCTACATATAAAATAATTACTGAGGGCCCTTTCCGTACTCCGTACCCAAAAGAAGTTAACTAAAAATGCATCACAGATCTAAATGTAATAGTTAAAACCATAAAACTCTTAGAAGAAAATATAGTCATAAATTGTGACCTTAGTAACAGCAAAGACCTCTTAGATATGATACCAAAAGCATAAGTGACAAAAGAAAAAAAATAGACACATTGGACTTTATCAAATTTAAAAATTATTGTACTGCAAACAATGCCATCAAGAAAGTGAAGACACAACCTACAAAATGTAAGAAAATATTTGTAAATTACAAAATCATATATTTGACAAGGCATTTGAGTCCAGAATATATAAAGGACCCTTATAACTCAATAAAATAAAAAGATAAGTAAGCCAATTAAAAAATAGGCCAAAGACTTTATATGCATTTGTCCCTGAAGATACTGGCATTTTCTGACAAAGATAACTGTACCCTTACCATATGACCTAGAAATTTTATTCCTAGATATCAGCTCAAGAGAATTGAAGACATACGCTTATGCAAAAATGTAGGCAGGAATGTTCATAGCAATTTTATTTATAATAGACAAAAGCTGGAAGTAAGTCAAAGGCCCATCAACCGCTGAATGGATAAACAAAATGTGTTAATTTATAAAATGAAACACTAGCTAACTGCAAAAAGGGATTAAATATTGATACATGTAACATTGTGGATGAACCTAGAACCATTATGGAACATGAGAAAACAGGCACAAAAGGCTAAATACTATATGATTCCATTTGTATAGAATTTCTAGAAAAGACAAAATAATGGAAATAGAAAGTATACTTAACTGGCACTAAGATAGAAATGGTAATTGACTGCAAACAAGCATAAGGGAACTTTTTGGGTGATAGAAGTGTTCTAAAACTAAATTTTGAGGATGGTTGCACAGGTCTGCTAACTTACTAAATAATACTGAACTACACATTTTTATAGATTAGTTTTATGGTATGTAAATTACACCTCAGTGAACCTGACAAATTAGATTTATAATTAAAAACTTCATTGATTAAAAGACATATTAAGAAACACAAACTGCTAACCACAGAATCTGTGATGATATGTACATTAAAGAATATATAATTAAAATATATGTTTACATATTTTAAGAGACTACCAAAAGAATAAGTGATTTATTTATTTTTTATTTTTATTTTATTTATTTATTTATTTATTTTGACAGAGTTTTGCTCTTGTGCCCAGGCTGGAGTGCAATGATGCGATCTCAGCTCACTGCAACCTCCACTGCAACCCCTAGGTTCAAGCTATTCTCGTGCCTCAGCCTCCTGAGTAGCTGGGATTACAAGCATGTGCCGCCATGCCCAGCTAATTTTTTATTTTTAATAAAGATGGAGTTTCTCCATGTTGGTCAGGCTGGTCTTGAACTCCCGACCTCAAGTGATCTGCCCGCCTTGGCCTTCCAAAGTGTTGAGATTACAGGCGTGAGCCACTATGCTCAGCCAAGAATAAGTTATTTTTAATTAGATCAAAGCTCATGAATCCTCAAAGGAGGATGTCTAAATAGCCAATAAATATATAAAAACAATTTGTTAGTAATCAAGAAATTACAAATAAAACTACATTGCCATACCATTACACACCCATCACAATGGTTAAAATGAAAAAGACAGTCAATACCAGCCACAGGAAAGGATGTGAAAGGAACTCTCAAATATGTGAATGCAAATTGGTACAGTCAATTTGGATCATCCATTAAGCTAACTAGTAATACCTCATGATAAAGCAATTCTATTTCTAAGTGGTATATATGCAATAGAAACACCTATGTATGTTCACCAAAGATATGTATAAGAATGCTCACAGGAACATTATTATTGATGGTCCCAACTAGTAATACAAATATATGGATAATGTATTTTGTTATATTCATACTGTACAATGATGCAAATTGATGAATTATTTCTTCATGCAACATGGATAAAATACAAAAATTATAAATCTAAATGACAAAATCTAGAGTTTTGACTACATTTGAAGCTTAGCAAGACTAAGCTATGTATTAGAAGTCAACATATTCATCATATTTGGGGAGGAGGAGTTGTGTACTAACCTAGTGGAGGCATGAGAAGAACTTCTGAGATCCTGATAACATTCATTTCATAATCTGCCTGGTATTTATCTGGGTGTGTGTATTTTGTAATAACTAATCAAGATATAAAATTATGATTTCTACATATATTTGTATATATGTCATTTTTTAATAAAGACGTATATTTGGGAGCAAAATGGATAATGGCTTACCCAAGCCAAACTGCAACAGTAAAAAAGCTGCCATAGACTCTCTTATCTTCTGACACACATTCCATTGTCTTCCCATGCCACTGTATTGCCCATTGTTACTCTTAATAGAGTCAAATTAGACAGCTTTAACAATGTTAGTTTATAATAAAAATGATCATGTTCTTTTCAGTATATCTTGGTAACACATTATAGTGCTCAGTTTAGATTATTTTACTTGACCCATCTTAGAAAGCTTGTCGACTCATAACCTATAGAGAAATATCTAAATCTAACAATTAACTTCAAATCACGATGTAGAATTACGTATAAAGTAAATTCTATTTAGTATTCACCCCTGAGATTATGTCATCCAGTCTATTCCTGAGATTTTATCATTAATTTTAGTTTTTAAGTACTTGATTTTTATCCACTGACAACAACATAAACACAATTCTACCTTGACATGTTGTTTTGATAATTAAAACTTCATAAAAACTTGCCATATTATGTGAGAGGTCAATATCATTATTTTTACTTTGAAAAGTATAAAATTAAATTATTACTGTCCAACTTGAGTATTCTCATAACTTTCAGATTGCCTATATATCCTCCCTGCTGTAAATATCAGAGCCACAGTTACTTTAGTTCCTCTACTTAAAGCAACAGAAGGATATATCCCTACTATGATTCTTTCACATAATTAACCTGAGATATTATCTATTTTGACACTTAGAAATACTCTAGCTTTGTTCTACATTAATTTTACATTACAGATTACCCATTCTATCTCTGTCTTTGTCAAGCTTATAAAATTATGACCTAAAACTATAGGCCATACTATTTTACAAGATTGTCTTATCATAAAGGAATTATTTTATGAGAAGAGAAATTAATGGAGTAGCAAATCTACTTAGTCATTTTTGCACATAAATTTAAGCAACACATGGAAAATGCTTTCCACCAAAGGAAAACACTTAAGTTGAATCCAAGCCAATATAATGCTAGCAGTTTCTCCTGTCCTCCATTGCATTGACTCCTTTTCGTGTCAGGTCTGTGAGCGTGTTGAGAGAACCACATGTGTTTTATCTTTGTAACCTCAGCACCCAACAAAGTATATGGTACATAAAAAGTGCTTAATAAGTATTTGTTGGACAAATGTCAATTGTTCTTCCAGAACATATCTTCTTTCCCTCTGGAAATTTGTAAGCATTTTTTTGTTCCCCACAACTTAGCAAATTTACCAATACCTAAAGGGAAGACTAATGAAAAATAGACTTACGGTCTAATAGTAACTTGATTATCGAGTGAGAAAGACTCAAAACTCAGAACTCTTCCATGTTACAGTAACTTCAGAATCACCCAGATCAGGTTTGTAGAGACTTAACTGCAGATACTGGAGAAAGACTGGACCCTATACCTAAGCAACAGTAAAATCCCAAGTCTAAATATTGTCCTTTTCTTCCCTACTGTACAAAGTTTTGAATTTTCTGATTTCAACTTTCTCTAATATTCTGGTCTTTAATCTAAAAGCAAAGTGGTCATCGATGACACAAATAAACTTATTGAGGATAAATTCAAAGAAATATGTTAGTGCAGATGTCCTGGACACAGCAAGCATTCACCTCTCTGTCCAAGATTTGGTCTTTTTCTAGTCTGTACAATGAAAGTAGACTTAGAAAATAATAACCTAGAAGCTGGAAAAGGCCCACTGCCAGCACTAATATGCAAATGTGCAATGCAGATTTTAAATGTCACTTAATATGATATAAACTACATTAATTTTAACTCCAATTCTCCATGCCATTAGGTTGGTAGGAAATTTCATATCAACTTGACCCTAGTATGTGGTATATTTATGGAATGTCCAGAAAACAAGGAAGGACCTTCTTCTGTCTGATTTATTATGGCATGATTTGACATCTTGGTGGCCCAAGCCACAGTTCTGCTTTTGGTCCTGTGACTCTGACTGTGCCAGGTGCCACGAGTGAGTCAGGCCTCATTGCTGAGGCTAAGAACCCCAGTACCTAAGGCATTAGCACACATCACAGGCACCGTCTTTCCCACCTTCTCCTCAGTGTTCTGCTGTGAAGGACTCAAGTCTCCATTGCTCATGGGACCCATTGAACTCTTTCCATTCTAAAGAATTGCACTTCTCTTTCTTCTTACCCTCAAAAGACTTCGTTTCCCTATAGAATTGAGATGTCCGGTATTGTGTTTTCCATTTAAAACTTTTCCAAAAGAAAGAAAGAATAATTGATTTCAGGATATTTCCACTTTTGGTCTACAATAATACCCTTAGACTCAGGGGAGGACAGGGAATATACAAGAAATTTTTAATTCAATGTAAGATTTCTATAAAATATTCTGCTACTCCAGTATTCCACTGAGTGTTTAGATAATATAAGGAACAGTCAGATTTTTATCATTCAAGTTTATGACATCTCATTTAGTTAGTTGTGATACAATAATATTTGTTCTGGATAGTTTGGGATTCACTTCTGTAATTTAGATTTAGTACCCCAGTAGCATATTATTGTTTGTGAATTTGTACTGAAAGTTCTGTAATGTTGTTTACATACTTAACTAAAATAGGTGAAGCAAGCAATAAAAACAGCCAATACTTTCTGTGCACTTACTATGTCCACGCAGTGTTTTAAGTTCTATGTGTATCTCTTCTTGATGGTAGAAATAATGAGAAAATAATTAAAATGTTTTTAGTCATCTCAGAATAAAAATGATTCAAAGGTTACCTTATATTTTGTCATGTTCTGTACTTTCGATGCAAATATTTATTTTCAGTTTGATGAACTTGGACTATTCTAGTCTGGGGGAACAGGAGAAGAAGAAGGGAAAGAACTATGGAAACTAACAAGGATGCAGGGCTTACCTAGATCCTTTGGGGAAAAGGAACCCTACAGAAAATAACAATTATTTCTCCTAATTTGCTTGCTCAAACCCGCTTTGGGTATGCCCTAGTTCTTCCTCTGCACATTTTGGAGAAGTTCTTTCTTTTCTTTTCTCGTCACCGTTAGTTCATTAATATTTCACCAGACATTTTCTACACAAGAAGAGTCTTAATTTGGAAACTGAAACACCCAGCCCCGTGTCAGAATTATATGACTCCCTCTTCTTATTCTATTTAAAATTTCTTTGGCAGGGCACAGTGGCTTACACCTGTAATCTCAGCATTTAGGAAGGCCTAGGTGAGAGAATCACTCAATGCCAGAAGTTCAAGACCAACCTGGGAAGCAAAGCAAGGCCTGTTTCTACAAAAATTAAAAATTTTTAAAAAATAGCTGAGCATGGTGGCATGCATCTGTTGTCCCAGTTACTCAAGAGGCTGGGTGGGAGGATTGCTTGAAGCCAGGAGTTTGAGGCTACAGTGAGCTATGATCATGCCACTGCACTCCAGCATGGGTGACAGATTGAGAACTTGTCACCAAAATCAATTAATTTAATAATTTAATTAAATTCTTCCCAGTCCTCCAGTGAAGAGGGGAGACCCTGGATGTGCTTGCTTTCTACTCCCTACATCTCCTTGTCCTTTCTGGCAGTAGTTTCAGATCCTCCAGGGTAGAGGAAATGGTATTGGGGGAAGGGCACAGCTCCCCTCAACAACAGTGATGTACTGGGAATTTACAGCTAGTTCTTTCTCTCAAGGTTATGTGGAGAGCTCTTGTTAGCTTTGCACAGATGCACCTACTGGCGATCTTTAACTTTCCTTCATGCGTTCACTATCTGTAGTCCAGTTGGTTACTTCTAATTCCTCCCTCAGTCCCTGCAGAGCCAGTGATCCTTTCCCTCTTTGGGGACTATTTGCTCCACTGGGCAATTCTCTAAAGGATCAAAGATGGCCCAGACTAGCTCCCTCTTGGGGAAGCAATCCATTCTCTGTACTAAACTTCATCCTCTGACACAGAATGCTTCTTCTGGACACTCTACTAGAGGCAAATATTTGGTATCTGTACTTCAAAAACTCAAAGGAACATAGATTAATTATTCTGAGTGTTTCTCTCTTGAAGTTCCCTAAATGTTCTGCCTTCCTGTATGAGCAAGGAAAATGGTGTCAATCACATGCAGCGTATCAACAAATCTCTCCCCCAAAGCCCTTAAACCGAAACAGGTCTCCCTGCTCAACCTCTGCAGCCTTAAAGAGTGGATTTTAATATCTGAATCTATCTTTAGGTACGTATTAAGATGTCAAAATTGAGGTCTCAAATTTGAGGACTTCCTTGACCAGCTGAGTTAGCACCTTTGCTTTGTATGACGCTTTGTCTTTGGGACCTTCAGCCTAAAATGAAATAGAAAGAGTCTCATTTTGCCATCCTATTTCACATTGATGTAGCACCTAATTATCCTTCATGCAGCAAGTCAGCAAACACAACATACTCCTCCCTGCCTTACGCCATTACTTACGCAGGATGAAAACAAGTTTTTCAGAGTAGCTACCACCCGCATTGCAATTAACTCTTTTGCAAGGCCAAGTTACTTCCCTATGATACTGGACCCAATTAAGACTCCACAATAGGTGGCTTAGATACCTCTGGGGGTGATGAAAACATGAGGAGGAAACCAAGTTAGAATGGATGTAAACCCGTCCAAGAGTGGATGTAAATGAAATCAGCTGGTAGCTATCCAATTTACATATTTAGCAACCAGCATGTGCTTGGCATATAGTAGACACTCATAAAATTGTAGTTTTCATTTCTTTCCTATTGAACCTCACTTTTCAAATAAAGAGGATAATACCCAAAATTTTCTCATTTTTCCCCAAACCAACAATCATTCTGAGGAGAAAAATCACATGAGACAATGTAAGTGATTTCACAAAAGGATTGCATTATCTCTTTTGTCTGTGCATGCTTGCAACCCAGAAATATGCTGTGAAACTAATTATTTGATGGAATTAATTAAGAGTTGACTTTGAAAATGGGACTAAAGTTATATCTACATCAAGCCTGGGAGGAATGCATAGAAGATAACAGTTTCATTTAACACAAGAAAAATAAGAACAAAGTAGTTGTGCGCCTTACTCAAAGTTACACAACCCAGAGGCAGAGGGGTTAGTAGGTTCTACCAAGGTCTCCTCATTTCAACATTAGATACAACAATGAAGGAGGCATGATGAGAATTTCTAGTACCCAAATTTAAGAGAAAAGTCAGGAGTCAGAGTTGAAGCCCTGATGATCACTCTCATTCTTCATAGATACTGCTATCCATTAAGACAACTATGAACATAACTCATCACTGAGGGAGAATGTAAAATCTGTCCTCATCAAAGAAAGAAACAGAAGATTGCCAGGGATTTGTACATAATTCAGGATATAGCATAACATTTTTCAGGCCTCTTAGGCAATGCCATTTTACTTATAAACAGTTCGGAGAAGGAATATTTATGGCCCTTCGACCTCTCCCACTGGCCCTGAAAGAAATTGAATTTCCAACCAAATCCATTTACAAGGAGAGAGCTATTCATTCTAATAAAACCACATGGTAAGTACATTAAGTAAGGAAAAAAATCTTTTGATGAACGGAAATATTATACCCACAGGAGGGGCAGCAGCCTCAGTGGAAGTTAAGTTTGACTGCGTCTGTTCTCATGTTCCTCAATTTTCCCAGCTCTTAAAGCATGACAATACTACAATTAAGCTGCTTTAGGATGGCAGAAGTTCACCTAGCCAGTGGGCCCAACTTTAGCCTTTATGTTTGGGTTGTGAGGTGATGTATGAAGAAAAAAAATTCCACAGACTCTTTAAGAGGAATATCAACTTCTTTTTTTTAACCTGAAAGTTTATTTTATTTATTTATTTTAATTTTTAACTTTTAGCTTTTGTGGGTACATGGTAGGTGTATATATTTATGGAGTACATGAGATATTTTGATACAGGCATACATTGCATAATATGCAAATCAGGGTAAGTGGGGTATCCATCACCTCAAGCATGTATCCTTTCTTTTTGTCACAAGCAATCCAATTAAAATCTTTAGTTGTTTTAATATATATAATAAATTATTGTTGATTGTGGTCACCCTGTTGTGGTATCAAACACTAGATCCTATTCATTCGATCTAACTATATCTTTGTACCCATAAACTATCTCCACTCCCCTCCCTAACACTCCAACTCTCATGGCCTTTCTCAACTTCTGGTAACCATCATTCTACCTTCCATCTCCATGAGTTCAATTGTTTTAATTTTTAGCTCCCACATATAAGTGAGAACATGTGAAGTTTGTCTTTCTGTGCCTGGATTATTTCACTTAACATAATGACCTCCAGTTCTATCCAAGAATATCAAATTCCAAACTACATTTAAATGTACTACATGTATAGCTCTAGCACCAGAATTAAAAAGATGCATATGCCAAAAGGTAGGTAATATAATATTTACCTTGGAGAAAGTTTATCTATTTGGAGTGAAAAGACCATTGCATGTAGTATAGAACATTATAAAACCAAGCACAACTGGATGTTAAAACAGACTATAAACTATTAGAGTACTTTCACCAAGTTCAGATGAACTCGTCTGTGGCATGGCATTGAGGCTGGTGAGAAAAATGTGAGTTCAAATCTTTGGAGAAAATACAGAATAAATTTGAAAACTGAGAAGGAATGAGGAAGACAAAGGTATTAATGATTACATCCTTGTTCCTGACATAAAAGAGTCAGTGAATTGTGGTGACATTCACTGAGATGTGGAACACAGAATGAGAATTGAGAGAAAATATGATGGGTCAATTTAAATGTAGTTTAACATAGAACATCCAAAAAAGAAAAGTCCAGCAGCAATATAGTTATACACATGGAGTCCAGTAGGGATATATGTGCTGGACAAAAAAAAAAAAGTCTCACAGTTGCTACGGAATTCGGATTAGCCCTAAGGTCATAACTGTTTGCTTTCCTTCCAGATTATATCAGTTAACAATTCTTTGTGATTGCACCACACTCTAAGTTTGCTTTTAAAGAGAGATGCATTATATTTAACAATGCATACAATAAATATGGCAATAATTCAAACATGTGACTGCTTTAGGAAAGACATTCCCAATCTAAACCTGGTTGTCAGATTAGAGTTACACCTGTAACTGATTCCTCAGACTTATTTTGTTACTTTTGGGAACATTTCTGGAATACAGTCCCTGAAAAGAATCCATACTAGACTTCTACAGGCCAGGTGACAGAAAACCTGAGTTCCCCACCCTAAAGCTAAAAAATATATATATATATTCTGCAAGATCCAGTTTATTGTGTCTGCTGAACTGGGAGCTGGCATGCTCTGGAACTAGAGTCACTCCTTCCAAGACTAGTCTGTGGGAGAGACAGTTCTGCTAGGTGAGCCACAGACAGCTTCAAAACCAGAGAAAGCTGGGTTTGGTATCTATCATAATGTTGACTGAGGAATGATGAAAAAAGAATAGAAATAAAATTAAAGAGAGAAGGGCTACACACACACACACACAGAGAGAGAGAGAGAGAGACAGTGACTTCAGCCCTCAGTGACTATGTCATAAATAGGCCTGGAAAGTTCCAGCTAAGCATGGAGAAGATGAGATGAAATTATACATCAGGCAGAAGATGGGACTATGAGAGTACTTGACAAGAAGAAGTAGTTGTTTCTTTATCTTACACAAAAGTTCCCTCATTTCGCTATGTGCCAGAAACCAAAACCAATTTCCTTTCTTTCTTATCAGCAAAATAAAAAGGCAAGTCTAAATGTGTTCTGATGAGAATTAGAGAGAAAATTCTAGTTCTTCTCAACAAACATAAGCAGTTGATGAACTCGCCAAGCAGAATGAGTAGAGGAAAACACTAAGCATCCTGAGAAACATCAACAATAGGAAATGGACAGATAACAAGATGCCTGCATAAGTATTCCAGAGGAGATAACAGAACTTAACTAAAATTAGCATTATAAACTGCTGGGAAATGAAAAGCCTTAGGGGACCTGAATTTAATTGATGGATGAGAGTGCTGTATGATTAAATTATTATTGGTATATAATTAATGCAACAAGACTGCAATTCAGTGTGTAATAAAGAAAAGGATGCACTAGGAGAATTGAGTGTGTAGAGAAGGACCCCACAGGGATAAGAGGGATCATCCTGATCTCAACAGGAACAGGTTACAGGAAAGAAGAGAAGCAGAAGTTTCTTTCCCTCTGGAGATAGCAGAGAAAAGTTTTTTACTTAGTTGCTTGGATATAAAGAAAGTTTCAGGTCAGACGTGGTGTTTCATCCCTGTAATCCCAACACTTTGGAAGGCTGAACTGGGAGAATTGCTTAAGCCCAAGAGTTTGAGACCAGCCTGGGCAATGTGGCAAAATTTTGTCTCTAGCTAAAAAAAAAAAAAAAAAAATCTATATATATATATATATAATTAGCCAGTCATGGTGACACATGTAGTAATCCCAACTACTCGGGAGGCCGAGGCAGGAAGGTCTCTTGAATCTGGAAGGCCTTGAGCCCAGGAGGCAGAAGTTGCAGTGAGCTGAGATCATGTTACTGAACTCCAGTCTGAGTGACAGCAGATCTAGACTGTGCAAAGAAAGAAAGACAAGAAAGAAAAAGAGGAGGAGGTGGTGAGGAGAGGGAGGAAAAGAAAGAAAGAAGAGAGAAAGAGAGAGAGAAAGAGAGAAAAAGAAAGAAAGGAAGAAAGAAAGAAAGAAAGAAAGAAAGAAAGAAAGAAAGAAAGAAAGAAAGAAAGAAAGAAGAAAGAAAGAGAGAAAGAGAGAGAGAAAGAGAGAAAAAGAAAGAAAGAAAGAAAGAAAGAAAGAAAGAAAGAAAGAAAGAAAGAAAGAAAGAAAGAAAGAAAGAAAG